>NW_024582061.1:2587034-2775378 GCF_017639235.1 Corvus kubaryi | reverse complement strand
AGGCGAAGGCGGCAGCGCCGCCCTCACGGAGCCCGCAGGGCCCGCTCTGCCCCAGGCAGGAGCCGCGGGCTCCGCCGTCCCGGGCTCTGCCCGTGAGCCCGGCTGTGGAGCGCTGAACTGGGAATATCCCGTGTCGGAAGCGCGTCCTGGCCCTGCACAGACACCCCAACCACCCCACCATGTCCGTGGGAGCGTTGTCCAAAAGCTCGTGGAGCTCTGGCAACCTTGGGGCCGTGACTGTTCCTTGGGGAGCCTGTTCAGTGCCCGACCACTCTTTTGAGGGAAGAACCTTTTCCTGATACCGAACTTAGACTTCCCCTGACACAACTTCAGGGCATTCCCAAGTCCTGTCCCTGGTCACAGAGAGCAGAGATCGGAGCTGCCCCTCTGCTTCCCCTCATGAGGAAGTAGCAGATGGCCATGAGGACCCCCCTTAGACTCCTCCAAGTCAAGTTTTTTCCCCTCACAGGTGAAAATAAAACTCCTCCCCTCAGTCTCCTCCAATTTCTTTTTGGGGGATTTGTTTTTTCCCCCCAGAACTGAAGGGGAGGAGGACTGGTGAAAACAGCCATAGAATACAGATCAGAACAGGAGATCGAGACAGTGACTTAAGAAGAAAAATTTAAGTCAGTGCAACTGTAAATCGAAACAGGATCTCACCAGTAAAATTTACTAGGATGAGACACAGTCCTGAAAAAACAGTGTATTTCTTAAAACTGGTAATCAAAACCTTCTGCTAAAAGTTTGATGGCATTAATCTCTCCTTCATGCTGTTCAACCAGAGCCTTCTATCTCTCACATTCACCTCTTCCCACAGGATTCTTCAACCCCCCTTTTTGTTGCAGAACAAATCAAATCGTGCTGGGCTACATCTGAGACACACTAGAAACCTGAATGACAATGGACAGTGACTTTTCTAGCAAATACACTGCGGAAGGGCTTCAAGATTTTGACTCAAAAGAGCTTCAAAATTAAAAGTAATCTAAATAGCTGCCTGGAAAGTCCTGTGTTAAAGACACGGGTACTGATCAGAGCTTGGGCTTTAGAACTCACTTAGAATGAAGTGAAATATCAACAGGAACACTGAGAGTTTCCTCTGGAACACAGCATGGAACCTCCTTTTCAAGGGAAAGCTCCTTTCAGCTCTCCTCATGTTTTAGCCACAAAATAAATCTTGATAGGGAAACAAAACTGTAGGTAGCACAGGTGGTCCCAGGAAAGTGCCCAGATTTCCAAGTCTGGTCGAAAAAGATATGTACAATTTTATCCATGTTGCATCTATTTTGTGTAAAATATACCAGTATATCATCCCGAAGGACAGGAAATGTAAAAGGAGAAAAAAAAAAAAATCTAAGAAAAACATGTAAACGGAAAAGACTATGTGATTTGTTTATATATAGAAAATCAAAACACTGACAAATATCATGTGGAATTGGAGCAAGGAGAATTGAATGACTCTGAATGTTTTTCCTTACTGGAAAATTGACTTCCTGCTCCATTTGCTTCTCTTTCCTGCTTTCACACGGGACTTTTCAGTGATAAACTAGAAACTGAATTTTCCTCTCTGCTGCAGCACAGCCAACCCAGAGTCCAACATCTTGTGTTGATGACCACCTTCCAAAGGAGACTTTTAAATTTAGTAATGTTTTACAAGGCTCAGAAAGCAACAAGTTAACATACATTCACCACCTGCTGGTTTTAATGGGAGGAGATCCACGGCTGTGTGAGCTGATGAGCTCTTTGCTCTGCCTGTGACAGCGTGGCCAGCACTGACCTGCAAATACCAGTGTTAGTGCATCCATGACCCCAGGAGTTTCAAGGCTCTTTTACAGCAAAAGTTAATGCTGATTTGTAGAGGAATTTTTAACAGACAGCCTTTCCCATTTGGCTACTAGGCCTTTCCCAGTCTTCCGCTGCATTTGATTTCAGAAATGCTTAGAAAGAACTTGCCGTCTTCCTGCCTTGGGATAAATCAGCAGGAGCAGGAAGGAGAATAAAACCAGTATGGAATTGAAAACTTGCCTTCCTAAAGGGCTTGAGTGTAGGGTGGCAAGCAAGACAATGAGTTTTGAAGTTCTGAAATTCTGAAAGAGTGAACCAGTTCGTAACACCCGGGTTACTGAGCATTGGAGGGGAACAGGGTTTGGCTGCTAGTATGCTTATCAACGATTATGTTATTATGGTGGAAAAAGTCTCTTCCCAAAGCTGACTGTCCTTCCCAGAGGTGGGCAAGGCCAGTCGTGTCTGATATCGTTATCAATGACCATGGCCGACGATGCTGAGTGCCCCTTCAGGCAGCGAGCAGGTGACACCGATTTGTGCATATGTTGGTCCCCTGGAGGGTAGGAAGGCTCTGCAGAGGGACCTGGACAGGCTGCGTGGGTTCAGCAAGGCCCAGTGCTGGGTCCTGCACTTGGGCTACAGCTATTCTCAGCTTGCAGAACTCTGTTACAAAATCAGGGGCAGAGGTTCTCAGTTGACTGTTGGTGTCAGTTGCTTCTGACAGTCCTTCGGTTGTCCCTTGGGTCACCCATAGACCTGCAGAACCTTTGAGCTGGTCCTGCTGTGAAGGGTCAGCCTTGCTGCTGCCTGGGTGGAAGGCCCCTGACCAAGGTAAGGATATTCCCCATCTCCCTATATTCTCTCCAGAGCACACAGATCCTCAGCAGCTGACTGCAGCCACATGTATTGACAGTTCTGACACGACAAGCCGAGGCTCCACTGCTGGAACTCAAAAGGCTCCCCCATCCCTCCTCCAACCTCTTATCTCATCTATCTGAGGACACTGACCTCCTCCCTCAGTATTTTCCTTCTGTGTCAAAACTCAAGGTCAAGTCAAGGGTGCAGAGACCCTCTTGGTCTGCTTTTCTGACACTTCCACGAACACCAGGAAGTACAGGTCATTTCTGGGATCAGTGGGGTGTGTTCTGCTCACTCAGTGTGCAGCTAACGAGCACTGGTGAAATGGCACCTCAGTTTCCAGCTGTGAAAGGGACACTCATCTTTCTGTAGACAGAAATGCCTGTCTGAAATACTCAGGCCATTCCTAAAAATCTTCATGAAACTTAATGTTGTCTGCTGTGCCAGGTAGTGTCATCATATATTTCTGACCCTTTTCTCTGAAATCTACTACTCTGAGTATGGAGACTCCTGAGAGTTATCTTTTATTGGTTACTTTGGGCTTTTTGCACAGAGCTGTTCAACAAAACCTTTTCTCTCCTCTCTGTCTGCAGCCTGAGCAAAAGATGCGGCCGAGGTTGCCTGCAGCATAGATAACAGCAGTTGTCCTGTTCTTCCCTTTACCTTGCTCCTGCTGCAGAACACGAGCAACCCCAAAGCCTCCACTCCTTGTGCTGGCTACGAAATGGCAGAACCCCCAGCTCCAGGCGCCAGCTCCAGCAGGAACCACTCTCTGGTAGAGTACGGGCTGAGCCCGGGGGAAATCGCAGCTGCCAGCGTGGTTTGGGGAGCGCTGTGGCTGATTTCTGTCTTGGGAAACTTCCTCGTTTGCTTAGTGATCCACAGGAGCAGGAGGACACAGTCCACCACCAACTATTTCGTGGTGTCCATGGCCTGTGCAGACCTTGTGAGCAGCGTGGGGAGCGCGCCCTTCCTGCTGCTGCAGCTGAGCTCCGGGCGGTGGATGCTGGGCAGCGGGGTGTGCCGGCTGGTGAGGTACATCCAGTACCTCACGCCCGGGGTCCAGATCTACGTGCTCCTCACCATCAGCGTAGATCAATGCTACACCCTAGTCCACCCCCTGAGCTTCAAAGTGTCCAGGGAGAAAGCGAAGAGAATGACTCTGGCCTCTTGGCTCTGTGGTGCTCTGTTTGCATCACCAGCCTGTTTTCTCTATGGCTCCAACAGTGACCACCACTGCAACTTCTTCCTCCCCGATTCTTGGCAAGGAGCCGCCTACAGTGTCATCCATCTCTCGGTGCTGTTGCTTTTGATCCCATCACTCCTCATTATCCTCTGCTACCAGAAACTCTTCACCTACATTTGGAGAAGTGGCACTGAAGACATGGCTGGCAGGAGGACAGTGAGTCTTGTCTCGAGAAGAAAAGTGAAAACTGTCAAGATGTTCTTCATCTTTGTCTCGGATTTCCTCCTGTCCTGGCTCCCTTTCTTCACGGTACAGTTGTGGCACCCACAGGAAACAGACTACAGAAAGAGCTCCTTGCTTTTCCTGGCTGTCACCTGGATCTCTTTCAGTTCCTCAGCCTCTAAGCCAGTCCTTCTCTACATCTATAATGCAAATTTCAGAACAGGGATGCAAGAAATTTGTTGCTTGAGGAAATACCCCAGAAGCAGTATCTACACCATTACCACCAGTTCCAGGACAACCAAAAATAATCACAGTGGGATCACAGATATCCCGGCACCAACCCAACCTCCCCAAAGACTGCACCTGTGATGTTTTTAACAGAGAAGTCAAGGAGCATGAGCTTGCCAGGCCTGGTGAGTCCAATCCCACAAATACGTTTGCCAAGAGGGTTTCATTACTTTGAAAAGCTATGGGGGTCCTATATTCCCCCAGAAGAAGGAGGATCTTTCACTCTTTGGAAGCAATAAATAGTTATATATTTTAGAGCAGCTCCTAAGGTACAAAAAATAAATGTTCCATATTGTTTAATGGCTTAGGTTTGATGCATTTGTTCTATTTCATTTCAGTTTTCATGTTCTGCTTCGGGGAACTCCTCTCCTGGAATCTACAGAATGAGAGTCCTTACACTCTCTACCTGTAGAGAGAAAAGGGAAAGAAAGAAGCACTGCTTGTTACAATCCCTGTAAAGGATGGGCCATAGTGTATAAATGCCTAAATCCACCCAAAGCCACCTAGGCTT
Source organism: Corvus kubaryi (assembly GCF_017639235.1). Lineage (NCBI taxonomy): Eukaryota > Metazoa > Chordata > Aves > Passeriformes > Corvidae > Corvus > Corvus kubaryi. The sequence continues at coordinate 2,770,531 of NW_024582061.1, read as the reverse complement.
CTTTCCAGGATGTCCCTGGGGATATTCCTGCACTGGGCTTGTCCCTCTTGTTCAGACCCCACTGATCTGGTGGACAAGGTGGTGTTGGGTTAATGGCTTGACTTGATAATATGAAGGGTCCTTTCCAACCTAAATGATTCTAGGATTCTGTCTCCTTCCAGTCTTCCTGTGCCTCCATTTCTCTTTGGGAATAACCTCCTCCTGGGAAAGTTGCAGCAGATTGTTTCAGCAGAGTTTGACTGCAGAAGGGGTTCCTGGACAAATTTCCAGCTCACAACTTAGGACTCTTCCTCCACATGATCCCCAACAGAGGAGCCTTGGGCTCTGCCATCCTGGGGCATGTTCCAGTGTATGGCTGTGGAGCCATGGAGCCTGACTCCATTGCATGGAGTCATCGGATTTCGTAGGTTGGAAGGGAGCCCTGGCCCTGCACAGACACCCCAACAATCCCACCCTGTGCATCCCTGAGAGCGTTGTCCAAACACTCCTGGAGCTCTGGCAGCCTTGGGGCCGTGCCCATTCCCCGGGGAGCCTGTTCAGTGCCCCAGCACCCTCTGGGGGAAGAACCTTTCCCTGATACCCAGCCTCACCCTCCCTGACACAGCTCCAGCTGTTCCCTGGGTCCTGTCCCTGGTCCCAGAGAGCAGAGATCAGATCTGCGCCTCTGCTGTTCCTTTGGAGGAAGCTGCAGACCCTGCTGAGGGCTACCCTCAGTCTCCTCCAAGTCAGTTTTTTCCCCCTCACAACTAAAAATACAACTTCTCAGTCACTGGACACTGTTTGTCTCCCCAAAACAGGGACAGGCTTTTTCAACAACCTCTTCAAGGAAAGCTTTGTGGATTTTTTCAGGAAAACGCAAATGGATTAATCTCCGGGAACATTTTGCTCATGGAAACAAGATGGTGATGCTGTCATGTGAAAATCTGGACTAGGCAGTGCTGCTTTTCATAAATTTCAGGGGTTTCTCTCTGCCTCTGGCTGTGTCAGGTGCAGATGTTAATTGGGTTTTTTGGTAGCAATATACTTGTGCCCCTGGCTGTGCCCAGGAGTTCTGGTTTTAATCTGTTTGTTTCAAGTTACAACAGAGCTGTAATGTATTTTACCCTTTCATTACTAATACAACATCTCACGGTGACTTCATCCACTTTAGCACAATTATTGGTCAAAATGCATTATGGATGAAGGACAGTGAGTAATTACTACTGCTAATTGAAGTATAAACTTTGCAGTTACAGATTTCCACAAGATATTTGTTAATTTTACAAATTTTGAGGTATGGAATGTCCATCCATTGTTAACAGCTGATGAAAAAAGGACAAAGAAAGACATGATGGAATTTTTAGTAGCTGAGTCTGATAAATTTTCAAAGCTAAGATTAATTATTTAAATTATATAAATCCCTGTATTCTCAAAGTTAAGTCTGAAGTGAACATGTCCAGAGATCAAAGACAGCGAGGCATCTGAGTGAGCATTTGGGCTTGAGCACGCAAAGAGGTTGAATTTATCCTGAACCTGAAAATTGAAGACTTTATATCCTGATCTAAAAATGGAATTGTTAGTAGTAGTAAGGTGCATGGACACACCTTTGGAGGGTATACGTTCCTCATGCTGTACACACGGGATATAAAATGGCAATTAATATTATATAATGCATTCACAAATATCCCTTATAAATAATAACTGCTTTTCCAATTAAAAAAGAATAAGTTTTTGCATCTTTCAGCGTGTGTCAGACATACCCCATTGCCCTCACCATGATGAGTCATTGTCAAGGCTGAGAGAAACGCTGTGTATTTACACACCCCTCTGCTCCTATACATCCTCAGGACAGAAACTTTGCAAGTCAGTTTGTGCACCTGAATGCCAAATGGAGAGGGATGTTAGTGTGCAAAGCTGGAGAACTCCTTGGTTTACAGTGGTACTTAATATAATGAGTGCATTTTACAAATGCTCAACAATGCTTTAGCCAGTGTTACTGACCTTCTGACGTCCTGCTCTGTATTCTCACTAGAACATTCTTACTTAGAAGCCACTCTGAATTTTTTTTTATTTTCCACATTAGGGTAACATAAGACGAGACCTTTTGTTGTTGAAAGCATGTAGTGCCAGCCCCAGAATAAGATCAGCTGCAGGTGTTATATGTTAGCTTGGAGTTCCTGTTTCACGACTTCAGCGTGGGTCACTTGCACGTCTTGGGTTGCAGTATCAAAAGTTATTGATTTATTTTAAAACCCTCTTCAAATTTTCCTGGTTTTCCTAAAAAGAATCCAGTAAGTCACAAATTTTGTTTAAAAGTCAGCTTTTAATAGAATGATCCATGTTTAGCACACTGCTGCTTTTGTTAAATTTTACTCCAGATGAACATCTAATTACCTGCTTCGGGAGGGTGCTTTTAAAGAAACATTTATGGGATGTTCTAGTTGCTAGAACACATACCTCTCAAGCTCACTCACTTCTTCCAGAATCCTTACTGTCACAGCAGCTTCTTTTCTTTTCTACAGTGAATTTTAAACAGATCTTATCACAGATATCTTTATTTAGATTTCCTGGATTCAGCCAAGCTATACACAGTCCCAGATTTCCAAAAGGTGGACAAAACTGAAGTGCCTCACATCCCAAGTGTCTTTGATGAGCTCATCATATCCAGCTGAATGTATTAATTCTGGGAAGAGTGTGGGTTCTGCTTCTCTCCTGGAAACCTGGGTGACATTCTGAGCACCCAGAGCAGTGGGGTGGTACTCACCAGGGAGCTCTCCACCATTCTGTATGTAGGAGAGCTAAATCAGCCTGGCTTACTGGGATTGCTTGGAATGCAGTGGGAAGACCCTTGGCCAGCCTCTGTGCTTGTGCTCTTTAAATCTCTGCCGAACAGACTAAGCCTGACTTCCTGGTCATGCTGCATGTGTGCACTGAATGTTACATGCTCTGGAAGCAGTGAGGGGTTTAGAACTGCTGGAGAAAGCAATAGACAGCTCTCTCAAAAAATTACAGGAGATGGAAGTAAGAAATAAGAAAATATTCTCCACCTTGGGCATGAGGTGAATCATTTCAGAAGAGTTACTGCTTGAGGCTCCAGCTTGGCACAGAAAGAAGGTAATGTGGACCCGGTACATTAAGAATTTCAAGTTCAGTTTACTGCTCTTTAGTATCAGCTTGGTAATCAATTGAAGGTTGTATAAAAGAGCCCATGGCCCACAGAAAAGAAGCTTTGTGGAAACTTTAGCTAAAATTAATAAAGAGTCTTAGTTGGCTTCTAAACTCATATATGTAAATGTAAAAATGCTCAACTGCACTTACCCTGAAAGGATCATTGTCGTCTTTCCAAACTGCCTCTTCAGTTATAACACACTGCTCCTATGTAAAGAGTCTCTCCTGAAGCAATAGTTCTATTTTGGTCAATCTTTTCAGATATACTTGAAATAAGCACCCACTTTTCATGGTGTTCTGTTACAACCTTAGAACCAATAACAGTATCCTTTTCCTCCAGTGCATCACTAATGATTTAAACAAACCCAATCAAACAATGCTGGGACACTTAATATAATTGAAGAAAGGAATCAAGTAACAACTGAGGTTCACTATGCAAGAATTTATATTGCTGCTTATTATTTGAAGGTTCTCCGTGGCTCCTATCTGGTTACCTCTTCAGCAGTGACCATAGGGAACCTGTTCCATGCAGTAATTTTGTCTTCCTTTTATGCAACATAAGCATAACAACAGATACTTTGCCCTACATGGTAGCAGTTTATTTAAGTTCATCTGCTTTATTAATATCCAGATATTAAAAATGCTGTGGCTTTATATAAAGCTATAGTATGATTTATAGTTAAAGAATTCTGCTGACCTAGTGAAGAGCACTTAAACTGCACACCAAGATTGTCCAGGCGAAAGAACATGAGAACATTTGGCTGCATCATTCTTAAAATGACTCTCATGGAATGCTTTATAATTATTGTTTGATTTCCCATAGTGCCTCAAATGGCAAACAGGATCAGGACCCTGTGATGCTTGCATATGTCTAATAGAAATTAGTGCTCTGGAAACTTCGCTAAACTATGGTGCAAAAGTCATGGAGTCAAAACCTTTCCCAGTTACTTCAGAGGAAAACACACTTCTTTGTCAGCTCTTTGACCTGGTTCTCCAGCTGTCATCTCCCCCCTCCTTGTAGTGGGAGACAACAGAAAATAGCAACAGGATACTGAGCTGAGAGACTGAGGCACAGAATACATACATTCTTCATGGCAAACTGAAAAAACCCTGAATGACTGTGGAATAATAGTTAAGCCACACAAGTGATTTGCCTATCTGAGATTTTTCACATGCACACACAAAGATAAGCTGAATACATGACATCCTTGCTGAAATTAAAAATGTGGGGTTTTTTTTAGGAGATGAGTGTCAGATGACTGCGGACTTACCAGAACTCATAAAAATGAGAGAAAAACAGGACTTGGGGTTTCTCTTAGTTACCTGATGGTGGTGAGATGTGATTTTTGGGTAGGTGGGGGTCTGGGGCAGGGCAGGGGGTTGCTGGGCAGGGTCTCTTTGCTCTCTCCAGGGTGCTGAATCCCATGGGTATCACCGAAGATCCTTTGGAAGGGATACATGCTCAGGGTATTGTTCCAGTACATAAGCTGTTGTGCTTTGTTGGTTTCATTTTGAGATGGTTATAGATGTCTGTTATCAGTGGGGTTCATTTTAAAAGAATTGCCTATTTTCCTCTGTCTGCATGGTCAAAAGTGTCTGAATAGCTTTTTAACCAACCAGTCAAAAACAGAACTAGAGATTTTCAGAATAAAATTTAAGCCCACGTGCTTACAGTATTGATGAATTTTCAAGAAATGGAAGATACAGGTGTGGTAGCAACAGTCAGATAACCTGATCTGAAAGTTGCTACTAGTTCCCCCTCTAATGATCATGTGAATTAATTGACTTTTTTTTTTTTTATTTCCAGCAGGCAGAGAGAATTTATTAGAGTCAGCATAATGACCATAGTTTAGATCTTATTGTAGGATTTACTTTAAGTTCTATACATGTATGATATGCATCATACTATGAGATTGACACTTTCTTTGCATCACAGCTGTTACAAAGTTCAGGCATTTCTTGAAGAACTTGCATCTTCTGTTTCATTTTTCCAATAAAATATTTTAGTTTCAGTTTGAACAGACAGGCAAAAAACCTTCATAAGTGCAGGGGTCAAGTTAATTTCTTACAGGAATTCCATCATGGAAATGAGAGATTTATGGAATTCTTAGACACTACTCTGGGTCAAGCAGTCAGCCTTGTAGACTATCTATGTTAATACAAAAATAATGAAGTACTGCCAGCACTCATAAAAGGCAATTTATCATGTCATATCTTTCCCTGTGTGGTAAAATGCTACAATAGATTTCACTTGGCAAACTTTTGGAGAGAGTGAAAGCCCAGTGTCTCAATCTGGACTTGCACCATCTTTCCAATACCACAATGTACAAGTCATGATAATCTTAGTTTACATTCAACATATCCTTGTGAAGGAGAATAATGGTGCACGTTAAATGGGCTGCCAAGTGGTCCGCAGACAACTGAGCTGTGTAACAGATTTGCACCACAACTATTGCTCCATTTTTCAACCTATAGTTCAAAAATAAAAAGTACAGGGCGTACTGATAAGTGAACTCAGAGCTGAAGCCCCATTTCATGATCCTTAATGACCTTTGTTTACAGTACCTTGTAAGAGCCCACCAGGCTGGGAAGCTGAAGCAGAAAGCAAGGGCTGGCATTTTGCCCCCTTAAAGGCGTTCTGGGCACCAGCAGCTGGAGCCCACAACTCACTGGATTTGTGCCCCGATGTGATCATTGTTAAGAGGGCTGTGTGGCACTCAGGAGTGTCCAGCTCCTGGGTATCAGGGCTGGCAGTGCTGGAGCTCACAGATCCAGAGCAGATGTTCAGGAGCACTGATGCAGAGAGCTTACGTCCGGAGAATGGAATCTGGGACGGACAGAGGGGCGCGGGAATGTTTCTCAAGTCTCATCTGTTATTTACCCTTCAAGATATTTTCTAGCACTAGGGTTCATTATTATCTGTTTCTTGCATGACTCATTAACACTTTCTTTCTAAAACACAGCCCCTGGAGGAGACAGTGACGTGTGGTGCCAGTGGTGCTGTGTTTAGATTTGTCTTTGAGAAGTGCCTCCTCCTCAAGAAGGGGATCAAAAATGCATCTCAGAGCCAGACATTTCTCTGTGCCTTCCCATCCTGGGCTTCTGGTTATAAATTCCCAAGTCTAATCCTAAATGCAGTGCTGTCAGGTTGATGAAGATGTGCTCTCTGAGCATGGGGGTGGCATCAGGCCCACCAAAATTAAACACATGAAGTGAGCCCCGCAACAGAAGCCACAATTCTGTAGATACACAGTGGCAGGGTGTTGTGTGCATCTCTAGTTACCAGTGAACACTTCAGTATTTAGAAATCCCTGAAATCATGCATTTGATGTAAGTCATAAATTAGTTAGGTGACTAATTGCCTTTTGAGATTTTGACCCAAAGATGTGATATACTGCTTTTGGGGGTGTGTGAAGGAATGAGTTCATGTCTTCCACAGCTCAGTCTTTTAAAATCTTACCATTAAATCATCTTTTCCCCGACTAAGAAATAGGAGTCAGGTGCTCTGGTTTCTATTTCTGCTGGGGTTTCAAACCTGCTGCTATTATGTTGAGTTTTTGTATTTGCAGTAAAGCTGGGTGCTACTCAAAGGAAACTTATTTTTAACCTTTAAATATCCAAGAAAATTACTTCTTGGTTGGTTGGTGGTTTTTGTTTGGTTTGTTAGGGGTTTTTAAATTCTTTTTTCTCCTCCATACTTCAGCTAGTTTTGTAAAGCTTGAGTAATTTCATTCCGGAGAGGTCAGACGTGAGGAGAGGTGGCATTTTTTTCATTTAACAAATTACTGTCTGGAAAAGTTGATAGAGCAGAGAGTATAAAAGTAGTAATTGATGCAGAAAGCATTTCAGGAAGAAGCAAAAACCTGGTGAAGGATTTTTGTGGCTCCAGTCAGGTGTCGGTTCTCAATGACCACTCACCTGCAGTAGTGCGTGGAATATTGTATTCCATTCTGTGCACAGGGTAAACTGAGCAACACAGCATCCAAGGAAAATGTTCTGGATGGGCTGGCTTTTAGATCAGACTACATGTCTCATGTGTCAAGAAAAAAGAAAGGAACTTTTTGGGTTTTTGGTTTGGGGTTTTTGCAGTGGTATGGAAATATAACTGGGAAACTAAGAAATAACTTTCTGGAAAAATCTTTCCAAGGAAAGAGATAACTTAGCCCCATGAACAACTATGATAAAAATTGAAGACTATGTGCAATGACAGCATTCCCCCACTGATGATAAACGTAGGGTGAAAGGGGTACCTTTGTTCCATTCTCAAACTCCTGGCTCTGGACAAGCGGGAAGCTTATGTTTGGAATGCTGGCATTGCAGACAACAGTCTGATTTCTGTTACAAGAGGGAGGAAAGAAGAGAAACAGCAGTATTCACTTTCTTCTTCTTCTTGATTAGAAAGGTCAACAATAAAATGGAGAGTTTGATGCTGGAATGGTTATGCTTGGGATTCTCTTCCTCCCAAATTAATACAAAAAATTTTCCATTACTTGATGTAACAACAAAGTGCTGCTTTTGGCTTTGCCAAAACTTTGGTGGAAAAATTCCTGTGCAACTGAAGCTGCTGTTTAGACTTTCCCAGTATGAAAGAAGGATGCAGAGCCTCCAGCTTGCTGTAGGCATCACCTAATTCAGTGTTTAAAGATGTGCAGTGAGAAAATGCTGCTTTTAACGCATTGCAATGAAGTGTCTGCAGATAAGAAGAAGACTGGGAGGGAAGTTAATCTGTTGCTTGTGATCGCTGGTTTTGACAGCAGGAAGAGACAGAAGTAACTTCTCTCTGAAATCATCCAAACTGTTCCCGGTTCTTTCTGTGCCTTTTGCAAGGGCAGCCATATAAGGCAGCCCAAAGGGAGGGCCCCTGCCTTCCTCAGGGTGGGACTTGGGGAGCTGTGGGCAGAGCCAGGCAGCAGCTCCTGTCCTGCACCTTTCCAGGGAGCCTGCGGTGTGGAGCAGCCGCCAGGAGAGGGATCCGCCTGGAGAAAGTAGGTGCTGTTTGCCAGATGGTTTCAGGTTTTTTGTGCCGTGTCTGTGGGATCCCGTGTCTGGATGGAGCAGCCCAGGAAAGGTGTTCCAGGGAGCTGTGTTTGCAGCTCGGCATAGACAGCCTTGCCCAGGCAGCCTCAGCACCCCAAAGTGAATGAATGTTCTTAGAGGTGCTTCTTAGGGACCTGCTGCAGCCTGGCTTGGACGAAGGGCTTTGTGCTTTAATGTGTGTTTGCACCCTCCAGCTGTTCATTAAGAGAACTGCTGAGGGAAGGGACGTATTTCTCTCTTTGCTCTAGGACTGATGCAGAAATGTGAACTGATGCTCACGTTTCCATGAGCAGTGTTAAGAAATTAGCCCAGAGTAAAAAGTCATGTAAAATGTATGCATGTAAATATTTTGTGGAATAACTTGGAGGGCTCTGTTCAGATGTACTGCAATGGGAGTTTGTTCACTACACATGAGGAGCTTTAAGCCACAGCAAAACATAGGCTTAATTTCAAAAAGGGGGCTGAAGGCTGAAATTGTCTCTCTGAAATATTCTGCTGAGGCTAAAGTAACTCGAAATGTGGTGTGTAAGAAATAAGGCAGTACAAAAAAAGACATCTGCTATCAGTCTCACAAAATTATTAAAATTGCTGATAAGAAATTGCTGCTCTGTATTAGCAACAACTTAAGTCTGCTTCATGAAATACATACTGAGCCTATTGTCTATTCTATTTTGTCTAGGTACTTGTTTGAGAGTAGCAAAATTAGCTGTAAACATTAAAGGGCTTGAAGAAAATTGGGGATCAGGCCAGGAGTCTTCGATCTTTTCCCTTGTAGCAATATTAACCTCCCAGTATCAGTTATCATTAATGGCATCCTCCTTTTTACACTTGAGAAAAGTTGTTTCAGGGTTCCGTGGACTGCAAGATCAGGTCCCATGAGGTGACTGAAATAATTTATTTAAGTCTTAAAATCTTCCTGTAATGTTGCTGGTCTAGATGAGTTCTCCTGAGGTGTAGGTGTTGAAGTTCAAAGCCTCATTCAGGTGCGTTTTGGGCAACACTTCCATCTCTAATCAGGACACTTCAAGAACTGCTCAGCTTAAAGTAATCTGGTAGGATCAGTTCTCAAGACTCTGCTGCTGTACAAGTGTTGCACTGTTTAAATAGTTCTAGGCTTCCTTCTTAACAATGTCATTTTGAAACTTAATTTTCTTTCCTTCCTCCAGAAGTCTCAACCTCTTTCCTTTCCCAGACTCCTGTTCCTTCTGGTGTCAAGCACGTGTCACTGTCTCATATGTTTTTCTGATTTAATTTCAGAGGCTGTGAGTGACAGCAGGTGACAGGCTGGCAGCTCACACTTGTGTCAACAGAGAAGCTCCGTGATAACAGCACAAAGTCATCTTATCAGCTGCTGGAGAACCCTGGGCAGGGAAGACATCCAATCCCTCCTTCATGACTTTAAATATTGATCAGAGGCAGCAATACCTGTGTGTTGTTGCAGGATGTCCTGTGGTGGCGGAGAAACTGCTGGATACCCTGTGTGTAAGCACCGTGGGGAGGATCAAGGCTCCACTCTCCAGCTGAGTACTCTGAGTGGAAATAGCAAATCCTCAGCATTGCTGGAAGTCAGGGGGAACCTAAGCACCATGCAGTACTGTCCTGTGGCACTGAATCCAGACCCCTCCGTGGATAAGGGACCTGGGATTCCCCAGAGCCCCGGGGAAGGCACAAAGGCTGCAGCCTGCTTGGACAGCGGAGCTGGCAGGGCCCGGACCACGGGGTGCTTCCAGAGCCAATATCTGACCAAAACCAGCACACAGGGGCAGGTCTACAACTTCCTGGGTGGAAGTGTTTTATCTATCATTTTGCTGTGTAAGTACCTAGATTTTTGCATGATCTTTGGTGCAAGAAAAACCTGAAACTGCCCATTTAATCAGCTGGGAATCAGTACCTGAGCTTCTAGGCTCAAAACCTGTTGCATGAGTAATCCCCTGAAGGCAGTGGAAAAGCCAGTTCCTCAAAGGATCAGCTACTATATCCATTATCATTTCCAGAGAAGGCTTTTTATTCTTCAAATGATCTTTGTTTTCAAGGATGTACATGTAGATTTGGTATTTCTGAGGGCAAGTCCCTTACTCTCCTGGCAGTTCTGATTGCTGATTGAGCTGCTTTACACTGTTCCAGCTTCAGACACTGCAGTTTTTAGCAGATGTAGTAGGTCTAGCTGTGATCAGACACATCCTGCTCTTCTAAGTTTGTTTTGCTCATGCTGAAGTGCCAAAACAAGTAATTTGTTAGACAAACATATAACATTACTAATTTGAATTGATTTATAGTAGTGAATGTGGAAAGAGTACAAACTTAGCAAAATGTTTTTCATTATACCATGTATATAGTACATGCAAGGAGGAAATTAAGGCTTCCATTTGCCCTTGTAAAGCGGTGGTTAATATATTAATCCAGCTGTTACTGTTTCCTTTGAGTTGCTTATGGTATCTGTCAAGCTTAGCAAGACCTCAATTACTGTTCTGAATGCTGTTTAACAGAAAGATAATTTGTCATCTTAGCTGTAGAAAGGATCCAGTTGTGCTCTCACTGAGACCAGAGCAAGTTTTACTGGCCAGCTGAGCCAAAAGGCCTTGCTTTTATTATAAAATTAGCATATTTCCTAAAGAAATGCAGAGTGTTGAAATTACTCAGTTTGTCTGAGATGAGCTATGGCCTGACTGCATTTTGGAAAAAAAACCCATTATCAGTGGCTGCAGTCAGGAACTGCCCAGAGAAATAGATGATAATTCTAAGGATGAATCCTAATGCTTCTATTTGGCATAAAATAGTCTCATTAATACTTGCTGCCTTTCCCCCCTCAACATTATATAGGGATTTTTGAAAGGATTTTTTGATTCATGAAATCTCTCCAAGTAAAAAGATAGGGCCTCTTTCAAGGACTGTGCTTATAGCATGCTTTATTCTTAAGGACTAAACAGATGTGATTTGTGTAGATTTAAATATATGAATAGTCATAATTTAAGCCTATTTGAGACTGCTAATCTTGCTAAAATGCAAATGTTTCGTCATCTGTGTTACTTTTATCCCCAACTAAGGTCGACCTTTCATATGCACTTTTTTATTCTGAAATGGGCATTAAAATAAAAAATATAAATCCGTACAGCCCCTCAGTACTAGAAAATTGGACAAAATATTGGTAATACCAACAGCAATCTTTTTTTTTAAGGATTCCTAACTTACATAAAAGAGAATGTAAATTGAGTGCTTTTAAAAGTTACTTGTCTTTGAGGCTGCTAAAATGGAAACATTTGAAACAGCTTTTGGCAAGCATTTTGTCTCAAGGATATTTGTGCTAATAATTATCCCAATAACTACATGATGTGTTCATTTAAATAACATGTTTCTGGTTTGGAAAGAACATGCCTTATAAGATGATATATCATTACAGGGAAACATTGTTAAAAAAATAAACTACTAATCTAAAATACACTTAATTTTATAATTAGAACAACCTGTAATTTATTTTTAAAAAGCTTCCCATGTTTTATGTGTGGGTTTGGAGGTAACTTGAGTGCAGCTGATCTGATGCTGATGACTGTTTTCCTAACAAATCCAAACTTTCAAGTACATGGCTGGTATCTGTGTAGACTGGAGGAGCTGGATGTGCTCTGTCCCTTCTGTCCTTCATGTGCCACAAAGATCACACAACTCATGTACAAACTTGGGGGAGCTTTCTGTCCAAGAGGGACTGGAGTCTGTTCTGATCTGGACTCAGTTCTGCTAGAAAGAACCTGACTTTCCGAAACCAGGCAAGGCGAGGGAGCAGCAAGTGCTCCAGGAGATGACCTCTTCTCATTCTGAAATTACCAAGATAATCTCATCTCCCATAATATTTGTAGGAAGTTTCTTTTCAGGGAATAAGCTCAAGTTCTTAAGGACCTTTATTAGAAAAGGGAATTATTTTTGCCTAATTAAACCTAAAATTTGTATTGTTTTAGTGGAGTTATTGGAGTTGTAGTGTAGGTTGAAATTATGGTTTCAAAACAAAATGTTGGAATGGGTGAGTGGGTTTACTTGAGAATCCCTCCTCCCAGTCCTGAAAACCTTCTCACTGAGATATTGTTCCACTTTACTGGAAGGATTGAAATACTTCACTACTAAAATCCCCAATAGAGTAGAGGATCTCACTTAGCAAGAGCTGAGGACTTGGGAAGCAGCTGCTCCATGAACTGGCAGGATATTGATCCTAACCAAGCAATTCCTGTGGCTGTGTAGGAGCCTTGGGGTGTAGGAGATCACCTGTGTTAGAGTCCAGCTATTTGCTGTGTGGTCCTCAGTCCAGAAAAAGAAGCATGTGCCTGGCTTGGATTCATTTCTAAACTCAGCTGTGCACTTGCTTAAATCACATCCAAATGTCAGGTATTAGGGTATAACCCTCATATTTTGTCCCTTGAAAGAAAAATACAACATGTATTGGTGATTAGTTATTTACAGCAATGATGTTACTTGGCAAATCTACACATTTAAATCATTTAATTGCAGGTGGAATCTTACTTATGTGATGGATATATTTCTGAAGCCTACATCCATTTAGTGACTACTTTGTAGGCTGGAATGCTGTGCCCACCTGTCTGTCTGTCACACGTCCTGTTCTGTGAGCCACAGAGGCCACCTTGTGTCAGCCCGAGGCGATGTCGCAGCGCGGGTGCCCGGCCAGAAACCCCTGAGTGTGCCCAGGATCCATAGTATTTTGCCCCTCAGTTACACCCTGTAGCTTTTATCACTGCAGTCCAACCATCTTGTCCTATCTTTTCCATTTCTCTGGAGCATGCAGCGACTGCTAATTTTGGTCTTTTCAGCTGCTGTTGGCTGGGTAGCTGAATTTTTCAGTTAAAAGCCAGAAACTAAGAAGGAACCTGAGTTCCCTTGGACTAAGAAGTGAGGAAGCAGGACAACCAGCTAACAATGAGTGTGGTGAAAGAGGGAGAGAGGAGAACCTGGGACCGAGACACTGAGGTCCAGGTTGGTTTGTGGTGGAAGCTGAGAGTGGTGCCAGTGATGCTGAAACTGGAGGAAAACAATACAAGATCAGTGTAGCTCAAGAGCAAAGAGAATCTGACTTAAGCAGGAGGGACAAAGGAAAGAGGACAGGCAGGTTCTGGAGGTCAGAAAGCTGGATGAAGGCACAAAGGGGACAGCTGAAAATGGTCAAGAAGCTCAGAGAGCCACTGAACGGAAGACGGGTAGGAGATGACAGCTGGAAGCTAGGGAAAAGCGGGAGCGTGGAATTCAGGATGGGACAAGGAACCTTTCACCCATAGGCAACTAATTTGAATTTTGTCCAAGGCAATAGTGAAGAAGAAGTAGTGATACAAAAGGAGCTGTTGGTCCCAGTCCAGTTCTTAGCAAATGGATGTCACATCACCCCTGGAGTCAGCACAGCTGGAAGGGCTGCTGTCAGGCACTGGAGAAACCACAGGCTGGCTGGGAAGGGAGGCAAGTCCAATGCAAGAGGGAGGCCCCGGAGAGGGACTCTTAATTGTGTTCTCAGGCCTGCCATTTTCTTGCTGTATAACACTGCAAAAGCTTAAGTGAGAACTTGCAGCTGTTCCAGGTCACTTTGAGCTGGTTTGGCCACTTGTTAAATGAGTGTTAGACCTTGCTGTCATTCAAAAGTTAGACCAGCCTTTGTATCCCATAACCTCTTATGGGATGAGGTGAGCTGATCTAACAGCTCTGCTCCCCTCATCCACCTTCAGCACTCAGCTTGCTCCTGCCAGCTGTAGTTGTCCTTGGATAGTTAAACTTGGAGTTACACTTGGATAGCCAGTTCAGCTTCTGACACCAGCAAAAACCTACCCTAGTGGGAAAGAGTGGATGGTCTTCAGTCAGGTTAGTAAAGCACAATAAGCACCTTGAAACACTGACCCACTATTGTTCTCCTAGTGGATCAAAATCACTTGTTAAATGTCAGGTAAAATTGTGCACAATAATTGTAAAGGAACGTTGCAAATCATCTGGCAAGTACTGCAGACCACCTTGGTCTTGACTGCAAAACATTTCATAAATGCAGAGTTTGGGTAGCAACAGTCTGCTCTGCAGGCTGCCTTGAGATTTCTGGGCAAACAACTCCTCCAAATGGTGACTCAGAGAGGGTAATGCCTGTTGCTCCGAATCATTCCTGGGGGATGCTGCCTGTCTCTGGGAATTGTGTGGCACAGACAAGGACAATGTCTTCCCTAGGGTATGGTTTCCCAAGAGCTGGCATAGTGGCTTACCAATACCAAAAGGTCTTGTTGCCCCTCTGTCACCTTCCCTTCTTCTCTTCTGGACACACATTTCTGCTGCACAACTCGTGTTGCTTCTGGCACTCAGTGGAGCCCTCCTATGCTTCATCAGCTTCCTGTAATGGCAGGAATCTAGATCAGCAGGAAATGAGGAGCTTTGGGGACCTTAAGGAGTTGCAGCATGTCAGCAAGTGGTCTAATGGGGCTGCAACCAGTGCTAACACAGTTGGCCAAGACTGGAATGGAATGAGGTAAAGTTCTTTTTCTTTTTTTCCTTTTTTTTTTTCCCCACCAGAGAGCTGCGGTGTGGGCTCAGTTTTACATGAATACATGCCAAAGATTTACTTTGTTACCCCCTCCTCCTCAGGACCAGCTCCCACAGCTCCTTCAGAGAGAAGCACATGTGCACACACACACGTTTACCTGTTCCTGGCAGCTTGGTGGAAAAATCTCAACTGAACAATTACTGCTGAATAATTAAGAGTGCGTGATCCTTACAAAAATGTGAACAACATCAATAACGTCATGGACTTAAAACTTTGGGAGGAAAGTACAAAAGATCAAAAACACGTTTATAAAAGGGGGGCTGGCCAGTGGAGGTGTTTTTCCTTTAGAAAAGGTTCTGGGTACCAATGTCTGTGTCACTGTGAGTAATGAATAAACAAGTGAATTCAGACTATTTGGACAGATTAAAAATTGCAATTTTTTCCTATTATTGTTTCTCTTCAGACTTTGCTTTCTCAGGTTTTTTTACTTCCTCCAACTTCATGTAAGAAATGCTCTAGTCATGTTCTGTTAAATGAAGTTGCAGAAGTTCAGAGCCACCATTCTGGCTGATATTCTGTTTTTGTTTGGCATACAACTGCTGCTGATGTAAAGAACTTTAAAAGGCAAAAAATGTAAGGGTCTAGTGGCTCCTTTTAATGCAGCACTTGCCTGCATATATTTTGATTCTTTGAGTGTAGCAGCTTTTTAGTGAACTGAAGTAAGTTAGCACAGTGTTCTCCAGCTCCTGTTTTTATCTGGAAATGGAGCGTATAACCCATTATTTATAACTGTTTATCTCAAAGGGACTGTCAAATTCCCGTTTCTGTCCTTTCCACAATTATCTCTAGAATGCAAGCAGATATTTTGCTTTTTCCAATGATGTGATTGTAATATAACCAACACAAGCAGCTAAAGTTCAGAGTAATTATAAGCACATGGCTGCTTTTGAGATTCTGGCTTTCACCTTGATGTCACAGCTCAGTTCTAGACATGGTGTGCTTTCATAAGAGTAAGGCTTAATATTATTATTGTTGTTGTTATTATTATTATTATTATTAGGTTCAGGGTGTTTCTTGCCAGCGTAACAGTTACTTATTTGGAATTTTATATAGAAATTTCACTGACAAAGTTTTCAGTTTAGAACTATAGTAGCTACTTTTCATCTGTGTACTAACTAGTGAGAGGTACTAAGCAGATGTCTCTGGTAACAAACTTCAGGTACCAAAAGACAAGCAGTACTGAAGGGAAGAAACTCAAGAACTCCTTATTCATTCGAGTGGGATGTTCCTCTTACTGCTTAGGGTTGCATGCTCAGCTGGATGAGATGGTGGAATGGCTGAAGTTGCTAATGGAGGTGCACTGATATTAAAGAAAATTGTCATTAGGGTTCTATAAAGTTCCAGGATTTGGTTGTTCTAAAAATACATGGGGGTAGTTATTAATTTTCAATCTCTCTTCCTAAGGAAATGAGGTTTCTGCAACCACACTGTCTGAGCATGTCTGTCTGGAAGGGCCTTAACAAAAACTTTTGAGCCAGTTGGCAAGTTCCAGCTAACATGGACAGGGGATGAGACACACTGTGTCTTTTCTTGTTTGGTTAAAATAGACATTTGTCTTGAGGAGAGAGAAATTAATAACCCCAAAGATGAAAACACTTCACTTTGAGCTCCTTTAGATTGTTTGGCACCAGGGAGTCTTTTCAGGAGAGAGATGTTACAAAAGCTCCTGAGGAAGAACTTGGATCTGGGAGTACTTTGTATTAGGCACAGAGTCACCTAACCACAGGGCACAAAGCCACAGCATGAGTAAATTTTATTTTCATTTTTTGAAGTTATTGATGACTTTTTCCATCATTTCTGTAAGAAATCCAATCCATCTTGTTCTAGAAGCTCAATTTTGTAATAATTTGAGCAATGAATACACGTTAACATCTGTCCCCACAGGCTAATGTTGTTTCTGTAGTGAAAACAAATACTGTAGCCTGACATTGATATGGTGCTATTGATGGAATTTGGTTATGCTTTTGGGGAAAAAACCCCTCTGTTCTTACAGAAACCAGCAAAATAAAAAGATATTTCTCAGTGTTAATGTTGTAATTGCTCATTAACTTGTGGATGCCACATGGTACCAAATTCAAGAAGAAAAGTGTTTCACTTGTCTCTCTGACAGTCAAGCTGGCATTAACTTAGTGGATTCATTTGCACAACATCATTATATGCATTTATTCTCTCCCTTTTCTGCTTCTGAACCCAAGAAACATTATTTAATGTGAGTACTATGAGGAGGCTGGTGTTGCGTTTTAAATGGTGGCTGGAATTTCCTGTTCCTTTGGAGGTGTGTCATAAATCACCCACCAAAACCTACTGCCTTTTGTGTCACAGTCAAGGTTGGTGATAAAAGTATCAGGTTCATCAACACTGAAGTCATGATGATGGGCTGGTTTTGTCACTCTTTAAAGAACTGATTATGTCTCTTCTAGAAAGTCTTAGCTATAGGATCAGAATGGAAGATTGCAAGGCATACAAAGATAAAAAAAGAGCAAGAGGTACACAGAAGCACAGATGTCAGTGGAAGATACAGGCACTCAGTGGAATCAAGGAACTTAAATCCCTGGAAGGGCAGGGCACTGAATAGAAGGTTTCAGTAAGATCAGTGCTCCTGGTGATTTTAAGAAATGCATGAATGCAATTTGTCAGTTCCGAACTAGTACCAGATAAACTTGTAGAAAAAGCAAAATCCAAATCTTAGTGCTCTTCAAAGAACAGCAAATAAGGCTGTCAATGTTTTGGAAATGTGAAGTGCTCATTACTAATGGGAACTGTGGATGTTTTATAAATAGCATACAGCAGCTTGGGTCAGTTGATGCAGAAAGCTGGTTTCAAGTGGGAGATGTTTTTGTAGGGTGTGTGGCTCATGCTATGGTTTGAACAGCATTGGTTTTAGCTGTTGATCCAATCCTGTTTGTGATGAATTCTGCATATGCAGGTGAGTCTATTTGTAAGTGAAATTTTAAATTCCCTTGGTGTTGTAGAAATAATGACATGTTATTTCTGATCGGAGCCAGGAGGGCAACTTCATGTTAGGTGCAATGGGGCTATTGGGCATTTCTGGGTGTAACCCAGGAGAGACAGCTGAAAACAGATATCCTCAGTATATCCATGTGATAGGTAGAATTTTCCTTTGGTTAAGGGCTTCAAATCTCTGAATATTTTACTCTGAGGCAGGAAAAAGAAAGGCCAATATGGCCAAATTCTCTGCCAGGCATGCTCCCTGTTAGTAGAGTCCAAAGCTAGGCAGGTTTCCATTAAAACCTGTCTGGTCTCTTTCTCCAGTTCTGCTGAAACCAACACATTCCCAGACTATTTCTAATTTTAACAGATTGGTATTTTCAGCAGAAAAATTGTTCCTTTACCAGAATTTCCAACCAACTCTAATTTGTGTATGATCACATATGTATAAGCAGAAGACCTTCCAAAGAAACATCAAACCTCAGGAGCCTGGAAATAGATTTATGAGAGAACTGAGGGACATCAAAACTTGCCTACAAAGGCACATGGACAACCTTCTCTTCATGACTTAGAAACTCCTTTGGATAACAAAAATATGTAAGGACCAGGAGTGAGGTTTTATTCAGACCATCAAGAATGTTTTCCAGAAGCACATGGCTATTCAGTGTAAGACACTATAGTCCCATTTAGAAGGAAGTGTAGTGCTTCATGCACTCAAGAATGAGAACATCTTGCACTTTTATACTATGAAAAAACAGAAATGTTCTCCTTAGTTTTCCTGCCACAAAATGATCAGTTAAAATAGAAAGCAGCCCATGCTGCTGGAGTCCCTCACAGAACTTTCTGTTCGCTAAACTCATTTATTGTCCCTAACAACAGGCTGACTTAAAGCGGTTGGTCTCCTTTAGACAACTCTGTAGTCTGTCATCCAGAAAAAAGCTGAAGCCCAAGTGGGTGTAGTTGCACATAGATTTACTTGGACATATTAGCCTCAATTCAATGTGTTTTTCTAAGTCCAGCTGAAGCAACTGAATTTCTTCTCCCCTACTGTGATAGTAGGCCAGAACATTTTGGCTTCATATCTTAGACTCATGGAACAGTTTGGGTTGGAAGGGACCTTACAGATCATTGAGTTCCACCCCCTGCCATGGTCAGGGACACCTTCTACTAAATCAGGTTGCTCAAATCTTCTGGAGCAAACAGCAGACAGAATAAAGGATTATATAAGGAATCGAAAAGGCAGGGTTTCCGTGTAATTTCAGCTGGAGACATATAGAAGCCATTTGCAATTATTTATCTGGAGGGCTTTCACAGAGTGAAGTGGGGCATGGTAGCTCAGGTTTGAGGAGGGAGCAGGACACATATGGTTGTGTTAAAATCATCAGCAACCCACGGTCCAGGCCTCTCAGTACTACAGAGCATAGGTTTCGATAGCTTTTCCATAATAAGTTTTGTTGATTTGCTTTCATTATAGAGCTCATTTTTTTTTAAAGTGGTTTTTTTCTCTAAACAAAACTTTGCAGAGTCAATGAAGTTTGGTAAAGCCCAAAAGGCCACAGAGCTAGTGTTTTGTACTTGGTTGCCAAGGAGCGTATCTCTGTCTGTGAATTTACAAGTTTGTCCCCTCCCCACCCATCCCTTTTTTTGTTGTCCAAGAGATAACATTCCCATAAGCATCTCATATATCAGCACTTCAAGTGCACTTATCTGCAGGAGATAAACACAAAGCCCAACATGCACAGTTTTTGCTAGAAATGGAATTATTTGCTGCAAAACTTAAAGGGAGGAATTATGACTGCTCCTCCTTTAAGAACTTCCATTAGGCTTGTCTTCCATGGTAAATAAGTTTGTTAGAGCATGACCTTGAAAAGGTTCACCCTGGAGAAAGAGCTTGCCATCATTTTGTTCTCAGTGTTGAGTTAACCTCCTAGTTCCCAGTGTTCAAAGGCTTCACTGAAATGTGCTCATGGTCAATAAATGTATTACACAGAATTTGTCCCTGGCTACAATAGCAACAGAAATATGTTTCCAGTTACACTAGCTACTCTCCAGAAGGAAGCAATGTTTAGGAGGACCAGGACATAGAGAAGCACTAATTTGTAGCCTTTAATGCTGGTTGATCAATAGTCCAGTGCAACAGGACTGCTTCTTTAAGCTGGTTAACACATGGGACAGATTTAAGGATGATGGTCTAAAAGCATTGATGAGAAAGCAGTTGTATTTTTGTGTATGCCTGAGGCTTAAGGAGCTGAGAAGACAAGAAATACTAAAATTTAGTTTACATTAACAAGATGTCTCTTGGGAAAGCATGACACTTCATCTTGTGTAAGTGTGAAATGGTGTTACGTGAGAATCTGAAACCAAAGGGGAGGTTCTCAGATATTCCTCTTTCCTCTGATAAGTAAAATATTATTTTTCTGCTCAAAGAGAGAATGAGGAAGAGTCTGCAAATAGGTGATTGCAAATAAGTTTCTGTCTTCAGAAAAGTGAAAAAAAAATGAAGGATAAGAAAGCCAGGTGTTTTGAGAGGAAATACTTTGCTATTTTTAGTAGCTCTATGGCAGAAAAGGAAAAATGTATTTGCTGAAGTAATAGCTCAAATTGTGGCTCAACATCCTCTAGAATCACAGAAAGAATGGAAGAGGACAAAGTACTAGAAAGTAGAACTTCAGCTCCTTTAGGATAGGAAAGAGTAGACCAACTCTACTAGTTGGTAATTATTTATGTCTCTGCCTTATTAACTCCTCCCTTGAGGAACTGAACAGCTGCCAGCAGGTGAAACTGTTTTCTGTGGACGTAAATAACTCCCTGAAAGCAGGTAAACAACCATCCTGTTTCCTCACCTTTTCAGCACAGAGAATTGTCTTTTGCAGGAGAGAGTATGGACAACAGGGGCAATATGAGGAAGCCAGGCTGGAGCTGGTGGGGAAAGGGAAATTCCCACATGACAAGCTTTAAATAGCTTTACCCCAAGTCAGCAGTATGAAACACACACCCATGCACTTGCCTTACCTATAGGTATCCCAGAAATCTAATGAGAAATATTTAGGGAGACCCAGGATCTGTTTGGCACTTGTTGATGAGTTAGCAGTGGTAGACTTTGCCATTGCCTTTAGAGGAACAGCATGTTCCTCAAACCAACACCTGCAGCGAGACCTTGACACAAACCCAGAGGTATTCAGTGAGGAGCCCTGTTGAAGGTTTGCCTGTGGCACCATGCATCCAGCTCTTTACAGGGAATTTGGCGCTCATCCAAGCTTTTTTCCTCCAGTGTGTTTAGAAAGGTCACTGGTTAGAGCTATGTTTAGCATTCCAGAGGCTGTTAGGAGCAGTCCACAAGGAGCTTTTCTGATTGTCTGAGAGGCAAGAGAGCTGTAGCTTGTTGGATTCTGTAAATCAGTTGGCAATTAATTGAGCTGTTTAAGGGTGGACTTGTCGAAGCTAACCTGCACTGTGGTGTGTAGCTCAGTGACAGTGTCAGTAACTTAAAGAAAGCTGTGAAGGCAGCATGCACTGACTGCTGGCTCAGGCACACCAGAGGGGGAAGGAGATGCTGCTCCACTGTGTTAGAGAAAAAGGTGCAAAAGGATTGTTGGTTTCTCTGGGAGTGGATTTACTTGGGACGCAGGGAGGACTTGACCTTTGTTTTCACTACTTATCTGCAACACTTTTGTCATAACTCAGATGCCACCTACTCACCAAACTCCACCCGTGGCTTCTTTCCAGCAGCCTGTGGTGAGCACTGAGCATAAACTGTTGCAAGCACACACAGGGGCACCACCAGCAGTGGCTAAACCCTGTCTGTGGGGCTGCTGTGTAAACCAGGGGTCCTGAATAGCACCTCAAGGCTCTCAGCTCCAGCCCTGTCCTGCGTCCCCCTCCAGACACACATATCCAAGGGGAAAGCAGTCCCAGCTTCTTCACACTGAGGTGGTCCATCCGTGAACTGCTGCCTATGTTGGGTGATTATGTACTGTGAGATCACTGCCTGAAACAGAACCCTTTTGGGCTTGTATTTGGTTTTGTATCTACCTTGACATACTCCCGTTATTTTTACCTTCTTAAGTCTATGTGACTCTGGCTGAGAATACCAGAAACCATCCCTTATCTGTCTCAAATTCAATTTCACAGCAATTCAAGGAAAAGATAGGCAGATCTACTTTCATGTTGGTTGTGAGGAGTAGCAGTGAGGTTCCTCCATTCCCTCTCACTTCAGCAGGTTGCTGTGTCCTCATGGAAATTACAGCCTGCCCGCAGCAGGGTTATTAGTGTGTCCCAGGTCTGTTTGGGATTACATAGAAAAAGAAGACTGGATGTGTTAGAAATCTAAAGCACCACCACTGGGGGACGTTTCTGGCATTTCTGGGAGTTGATATCAGAAAAGGAGTTGTTGGTATTGGGAAGGTCTTGGTTCAAAGCACCTTGTGCACCATCTTCTGGGACTCAAAACTGGATGGTAAAGACTGCCAGAGAGCCTGGAGGAAGCCAGCAGAAGAATATCACGTTAAGTGCATTTCTGAGCAGTAGAACTGAGAGCGTGGGTTGGTTTGTTTGTAGTACTGAACAGACAGCTTTTTATTGCACTTACACACACTAGAAAAACCTAATTGTTTCTGTGTTTTGGATTTTCTGTGTCATAGTTAATGCTGTATATGCTGGCTGGACAATTTTTTTTACTTCCCATTATTCATGGAAGGAATAAAATGGAGATAATCCTGTTTAACATCTGACACGTTTGCACAGCTCTTGTACTGGAGGTCTCCTGAGCTGCTCCCTGTGGATGTGTTGCTCCAAGACAAGGCAGCCTACATGCACTCGCTTTAATCTGGCTGGATCCAACCCTGAGGGTCTGAGACACACTGAGATCTGTGCCCATAGGGCCTTAACATACAATTGTCTGGGTAACTAGAAGCACTTTTAACGTCTATTAACACTTCTTTTTCTCTCCACATAAATTGCCTGGCTGGAAAATAAGTATGGTCTTCTCATCACATAAAAGGGGAAAATCTCTGAG
This sequence comes from Corvus kubaryi, assembly GCF_017639235.1. Classification (NCBI taxonomy): domain Eukaryota; kingdom Metazoa; phylum Chordata; class Aves; order Passeriformes; family Corvidae; genus Corvus; species Corvus kubaryi. Next base: position 2,747,822 of record NW_024582061.1, on the reverse strand, counting down.
TTGATTTAGGATTTTCAACTAAGGGCACTTAAGGGCTGTGTCTTTCAGCCATGCTGGACTCAAAAAGAGAACTTTTTTGTTTAATGAAACACATCTTTCTCCAGTGACAAACTCCTCACAGGAATGCTACCACCACAATTTGCTGCTGAGCTGTGCAGGAGAACCGGATCTGCAGCACGTGTCTAATTCCATACAAATAATTGCAGCCCTCTTTTCTACATCTATTGTTTCTGTGCCTCTTTGCTGTGATGAGAAATTATTGGGAACACATCTTCGTTATCAGTTCATGGCTTACTGGTTGACTAGGTGAATGAGCTTGCTTTCTTTTTGTTTTGGGGGGTTCTTTTAATGTTTGGGGTCTTTTTTGGTTGGTTGATTGGGGTTTTTTGTGTGCTTTTTTTGTTTTGTTTTGTTCTTTTGTGGTTGTTGCTGTTCTTGATGCCCTCACTCATTAATCTGTGCTTGTCTTGGGCTTTGTCCCCACTGCAACTGAATCTGTACTCAGCTCATGTGAGCTGCCCTTGCTATTCATTGGGAAGGAGTGACACTCACTGGCCAGAGGATATAGTGCCATAAATTAAGAGCATGTAAAGGGTCCTTTGAGTGGTTTTAATGTGTGATTTGGAAATGGAAAAAGAGAGATCTGAGTCTCGATACATAAAACCAGGAGAGAAGCAACAATTAGCTTGAAGTTACAAGACCTGCAGGCTGTGTTGGCAGTTTGGGGTGCCTTAGTAAGAAACAGGCACCAATTGTCCTCTCTTTTACATCCTTATGCACCTATAGCTTGGCACTGTGGATGATTTTTTTCTTGATTTTTTGGTAAACCTCTTTCTTTTAGTTGCTTTTTCTGAAGCCTAAAAGGAGATGGGGTTGAAGATGTAGTGATAATATCTACAGGGTATGTAAGAATATTGTTTTTTCTCTTTGCTTCTCTTAGAGTGGAAAAGGTGTAAAGTGCACTGTCATCCTCAGGGTCTTGGTAGAAAATATTTAGAATGTGAATTTCCCCTGGATTTTTATGTATTACTAGTGAGTGCAGTAAAAGAAGACAAAGGTATTTTGAAAGGAGATAATTGAAATGGCAGGGATCTGGAAGCACCTAGGAGTCTGTACTCAGAAGAAGTGACCATCTCTTTGTACATGCATTTTGCCTAGGATTAAATTGTGTAACAATGGCAGGAGTAGAACAACAGTGTCACAGAAAAAGATGAGAACCAACAGACTGACTAGTTTGGAGAAGTGCTTGCTACATCTCTGCTGGAGTTGTTTGGTATGCTGGGGTTTTTGTGTCTTTTCTCCATATACTCATCACTGGGATTGCTAATTGGAAGTAAAAGGTGTCTGGATAAAAAAAACTCCCTGGTGGAGCACAGCATCCAACAGAGGGGGGTACTCAGTACTGATCTCATATTAAATGGATAAGAAAAAGAGGTTCTTATGACCCTGCTGACCTTACTTTTACACCTGCATTTTCTTTACATGGAAAGCAGTGCTGTTGTGTTAAGAAAAGGCAGAAGTTCTGCAGTTTCCCAAGCCTAGACCCTTCTAGTGTTGGACACTGGCAATACCCTTATGCTCTGAACCCCTTATCGATTTGTTCTTTTCCATTTGCTAAAGGCTGGCTTGTGTTTCAGTATCTCTCCTTGAGGCTTTGCTCTGATTTCCCTTTTGGAGCATCACTCTCCAGGAATGCAGGGTTCTGTCCCCTCTGCTGGTTTATCTTTGGGCAGTACAGCAGCTCATTGAAGCAATAGATCAGTTTTATTATGCCTTGGACAGGTCTCTGTATCCCCTATAACATAGCACTGTTTTCAGAGGTAAACATTTGGGGATGGGAGTAAAACTGGTGAATTTGGCAATTCGTGTGTGTTGAAGCAAAAGGAGTAGCAGAATTGAGTAAAGGGTTGTGGAACTCATAAATCATGAGAGTGTGGCTAAGATCTGTCCCAAGCTAAAGGTGCTTTTACCCTTGACTAAGATGTATTATCTGGATCCCTTTTGCCTTTTATTGTGGATCAGGATAGGTCAACATTGAAGAAATGCAAACTTGATTCAGAGACAGTTGCACGTGTAGACCTCTAACTACTGCTTAAGAAATCTGTTTATTAGTGGTGGCCCTGATCTTCTCAAATCTCCACTTGTGGTTAAATAGTGTCAGAGCCAGCTGACAGAAAGCAGGATTTTTTTTCTTTCTTTACATCTTCAAATCCAGTTTTAGGCTTGAAGATGTCAGCCGTTGTCTATGTGGCAGCTGAGAAACAACTGTCTCTCCTTGCCTGTGTTAGCACATACTTAATGGTGTATGAATGACCACACCAAACATGCCAGAGAATTTCAGTGTTTATTATCCCCTGTTCAATGTTTCTGGGGATCCCAAGGCAGTCTAAAACTCTGAGGCACTCTAAAAAGAGAAAAATGAAAGCTGAAGGGCCCCATAGATAGCAGCATTCTCCCATTTTCCCTGGTTCGAGTTGTAGTTTGAATGTTCTGCATAAAGAATATTGGCTCAGCCTACCTTCCATCTGAGACAAACATGTTTTTGGGGTATTCCACATCCAAGCAGTTCTTTCCAAGTGCCAAACCTGTACCTGTGTTTGTCTGTCTGTCTGTCTCTCTCTCTAGATATATATATAGATATGAAGTGCGTTTTTGAGTAAATAAATGCAACAGGCTGCCCAGGGAAGTGGTAGAATCACCATCCTTGGAAGTATTTGAAAAATGTGTAGATGTGGCACTTAGGGTTTCATGGTGGACTTGGAAGTGTTGGGTTGATGTTTTGACTCGATGATCTTTGAGACCTTTTCCAACCTGAATAATTCTGGGATTCTGTGTTGTGTGCTCCTTTATATCTGTGTGCACACATGTACTGCTGAGCCCCCAGCCTTAAGTGGAAAAGTTCCTGGGATAAGCCCAAAAGCACAGCATGGGCTGTGAGAAGAGAGGGAAAAGCAGGAGTGAGAAAGAACCTCTGAGTACCAATGTGAGAGGAGCAGGAGGAAGGGGGAGGAGCTCCAGGTTCCAGAGCAGAAATTCCCCGCAGCCCCTGGGGAAGGTTTATCCTGAAGGACTGCAGCTTGTGAAAAGGCTCACTATGGAGCAGAGTGTGAGGAGGAGGAGGAGGAAGGAGGAGGTGCAAAGTGTTGTAGTCTGATTGCAACCCCACATTCCCCATCCCTCTTTGCTGCTTGGGCATGTGTGAGGGAGGGAGGGACAGGAGCTGGGAGTTAGGGACAGGAGCTGAGCCTGGGAAAGGGAGGTCAAGGGGACATGTTTTAGTCTTCTTCCCCACACTTTGTGTAGGACTTAAGGTTTGTTCCTGTCGAGTTTTATGAGATTCCTGTACATCTGTTCTGTAGCTTGTCCAGCAACCACTAACCAGGGGCTCTGCCCTCAAGCTTCGTGACCAAACTCCTGGGCTTGTGTCAGGTGTGGACTTGATGAGGTGCCTTTCATCTGTTCTTCTGGAACACTGATAAAAGTGCCCACTGGGGTGAGACTGTGGATAAACTCCAAAGGAGTTCATCTTGTCACTGGTCTCTAGGTTGTACATGAGTTTTTCCCCTTCTTGATAAGCATTTCCACTGATAATTTTCATGTAAAAGCTACCAAAACCCATTGAGTGTAGTTTGTGTCTTCGTTAAGTTGTGCAGCAGTCAGTGAAACATGAAACATTCACAATGACAAGCTTCCCTGAGAAATACACTTGATTATGTGAGATTTTCCTATTGATTTTACTGCGTTCAGCATTCCTGTCATTTTTATTCCATGGTCTGAAAGCTGAATGAAAGCAAAATGATGGTACTCATTTGACTTGGAAGAATTAACTGATTAAACACAAAGTATTTGCGATGAAAAAAGTTATGTGAATGAGAGAGAGAAAAAACTAGATCTAGATTTACAGTTCAACTTGACAAGTCACTAAACACTGTTTTCTTTTTACAGATTTCTCCTGGTGCTGATTTGTTTATTATTCAGTGTGCTGTCTACTATAGAGCATTATTCTGAGTTTGCCATTGGAACCCTTTTCTGGATGGTGAGTGAACTTTTTTTTGGGAAGGACTGATAAGTTTGACTAAACCTAAATTGCTTTTGGTGACCGAGGGAGGTAAGTGTTAAAAAACCTCATGCAAAGCATGCTACCAGGACATTTAAAGAGTGGCTGCTTTCATTAAAGAAAGGTCACAGTTTAATGGGGATGATTATTTTCTAGATCCTTGAACTATGAGGCCACTTTTTAGATTATCAGTTTTTATAAACTTGCTTTTCCCAAAGTGCATCTCTTACAGTGGACAACTGGTGTTCATCAGTCTTAGGCCGCATGGAACAGGATATTCTATACGAATGACTTTTTAAAATGTCTGTTTTCTATGTCTTATGGTAAAAAGTTGGCCAAGAACGTTGCTTTTCAGAGGTGGGTGATTTCTGTCTGCCTGGTTTGCTGCCATACAGAACAGGAGGGAAGAGCTCCTATCACACTGCTGTCACCAGTGATTTGGGTTTGAAGTTGGTGCTTGCTTGTGGGGAATCAAAAGTACAAATAACTTTCATGAAGATGCTAGACAATGTCCCTCCTCTGTTCCCACCTGCCTCTATTCACCTTTGGAGAGTGAAAAATGGAGATTAAACATCCTTGATAAAACTAGCCTAAATAACCTTCAAACGGTTCCTTGCAATATTTGTATTTTAGCCACTCAAATCCTCTGATCTCAGTGTGTGATGATTTCAGTATTCTTATTGTAGTTTCCTTTTCCTAAGTGGTGGCCTTTAATGTGATAGGATTTGTTTTTCCATCTGGTTTGAAAATAAAAATCAGTTACTTCTTTGTTTTCCTATGGCTTAGGCTACATTAGCATGTGCAGCTTTTGTGTGCAGTTGACTGAGCCATCATTAGATCCCAGAGTTATTCCGAGACCTTGATTAAAGTTAATCCTGTAACAAATGTTGCTTGGCCTTTAAGCCACACTCAGTGTCAAACAAAGTGCAGTGTTCTGCCAATCATGTGTGGTCCTCTCCTGTTCCCTGAGACGTGGTGAGCTGTCACTGGGAGCAGTGATCCTGGCTCAGCTGATTGTTTCTGTGCAGATGGAAAGTGCATGCACAGACACATTGTTGGACAAAGAGTAGTGAGATGGAGATGGATATGTGGCTCTCAGAGTGCTCACATAGCACTGCCAGCTATTTTTAGGTGTTGTTATCATCTAACAAATGAGTCATCCACACTCAATGGAACAATTTCTTGGTCTCCTTGTGTCACAGCCTTACCCTGGAGGATGCCTCTCTGGAGTTTTTCCTCCTGCTTTTTCCTTAGTTTCCTTCCTAGAAATGGCCAGCACAGAGCGTAGCTGTTCTCCTGGCTACTGTAGAGTCACTTGCCTAGAATGCATTTGTCTTAAAACTTGGTCTGGTCTGAAATAAATTCCTTTCAATTACAAAAGACTGGTTTTAGAGCTAATTAAATCAGTTCTTTTTCATAGAGTTGGGAGACTTCTTGTTACCAGGAGCTAAATGGTTGGACTCCTGCTTGGAGCACTTCTTCCCACCATCACCTGAAGGAATTTCCAACTGGGTGTCCCATTTGAGCCAGGAAAGCGTTCACCCCACAGAAGTGTGGAGATCGCTGTTCTCTTTACTCCTGGGAGGATCATGACTCTGATCTACTTCATACCACAGCTGACTGTTCATGGAACCAGAGTTTTCTCCCTCAAAAATATGGAAACCTGTGCCTGTGCATTCTTCCTGAACTCTTGAAAGTGGGAACAGAGGACACTGCCAGTGTAGTGAGAAACAAAACTGGGCCAAGGCATCTACTGGATCAAGTTCCAAATGAAATTGGTTTGTTTGCCTCCTGAGTGAAGGACCCTGTAATTGCATAGCCCTCAGCAGCAAATAAATGCTGGCGTGTGATGCTCATGGTATTTTCCCACTTGTGAAAAAACAACTTTTCATTATATTGAGGTAGATTAGCACTTGGGAAGGATCAGTTTCAAAAATGTCCTGTTGAAAGTTGCCTGACAAGAGGGATAGCATTTCGTACTTGAAGACATTGAAATGTTTTTGTATTTTCTTAGGGAGGGTGAGATGGTGTGCCAAATACAATTTTGGATAATATGGGTCACTGGAGTAGAGATGAGGCATTGGTAACAGATGTAGCTATATATGGTGTCCTGAGACACCAGAGTCTTGTGTTTCAAAGAGGTAATTATGTTAATGTTCTTAAAACATCTGGATGATCTGTGCTAATTTCTTGTCAGCTGTGGAACCAATTCAGACAAGCTCTGTGAATATACCAGGGAGAGAATATCAGAGTGTTTTTAGCTTGAATGGAAAAAGGGGACTGAAGAAGCAGTTGCTAGAACTTAGAGTAAAAAAGCCCCAAATGTTTACTTTCCTCCCCCCATTCCCATAGCGTATGTTCTCAAGTCTCTGACAATTCAAGTGAATTCTGGAGGAAAGGAACATGACTTTTAGCCCTGTGTTTCAGTATGAAGGCCAAACTGTTGTCTTTGAGATGACTGAAAACATTGCATAGCCATAGCTCCTGGTACAGGCTGATGCTGTGCCTCCCGTCGGCCATAAATGTTTTCTTCGATGCTCTTGCTTGGGCTCAAAGGAAGCTTCTGTTCTTTGCACTTACAAAGGGAAGATGACATGCAAATCTCCATCTCATCATCACTGTGGTAAAATCAGTTTACTTCCGTGATAGTGGGACTGGTGAAATTGCTTGTCTTGAACTTGAAACATTGGCATTTGAAGGAGGTTTTTGTTCTCATACCACGAAGTATTTTGTGTATTCACTGTCACTCTTAGAAGAGTTTTTCCTAGCTCTGTCTGACATACTCTAATTAAATTTTTTCATATATACAGATTGTATGAGCTCTGTTAATCCCTGATTGGATTTCTTTCCCTCCTCTGACTATTTAGCAAGCCAGCAGCTGAGGGGAGTGACAGTGGCATTGGCACAATGACGCGTATTGGTAAACACCAACAGAATGGGTAATGAAGAACGTAGCTCTTCCTGAATCTTTCATACTTACAGAGAGAAGCCTGGAGGTTCCAACAGTGTTAAAAATGGATCAGAATGACAAAGTACATGTTATTTAACAATGCACAAAGCTTAAATGCATGTACTGTTGATTTTCGTTCAGATTGTGCCTGTAGTGTGGTATGAAAATGAATCTGTAGCTTCCCCAGCCTTGTTTGGTATCTGTAGCTGTACCAGTGGAAGATTTCTCACTGGTCTGTCCAGCAGTACTGAGGATCTGGTGCATGAGAAGTTCTTGTACAGTGTGTGGGGAAACATGCACAGTGGAACAAGGCACAGTTGTGAATAAAGTGTTTGCAACACTCAGGACGATCCTGAGTTACACCTGAGTTTCATCCCCAGTTGCCCCAGCTTTAGGTAACATTTTATCCTCCCATTTTGTATCAAGTTTTAGTTCTCTAATAATACAGTTATAATTTTATCTGTTTCTATGATGATTCTGTTGAAAAAGTATTTTTAAAAGTTGCCAAAGCCTTTTAATTAGGCTTTTCCCTCTACAGCAAGACGCTGTAATGTTTTCTTGATGATCTACAAGTTTGTGTGTCAGTTTTGGTTTGTAAATGGCATCTGGATCTTTCAGGATATGGCATGAAAAAATAAGCTATAAAGTGGGCCAGGTGTACTTCCTCCTTTGAGGATTTATCCGTTTTCATGGTTAGAGGTCATATATTTTTCTACCAGGAGAGGTCACCATGGTAGTTTGTAAAAGACTGATTTTTATTCTTATTTAATTGAAAAAGACCTTGCAACAAGAGAGCTTCTTAGCTTGTGGGATGACTTTCACTAATTGTGCCAGTCTAAAAGCAAGAACAAAATATTATTTTCATCATATACATGATGTTTTTACACACTGTGAGTAACAGCAGAGTAATTAATCAATTTGTATAATGACAGTGTTACAGGAGTAAGGGAAAAGTTTTCTCTGATTTAGTATCTTGATGTTAATTACTTTTTAAATTTAAGAATGCCAAGTGTATTCTTGACTTGGAGAAAATAGATTGGTTTTGCTATAAATCCTATTGATTCAACTTTGTTAATTTAGTTTTAATTGTGTGCCATGAAGGAGGTAATGTGGCCATTGCACTGGAATGAAGGAGGGATTGTAGATACTGCTTATCTCAACATGCTTTCCAATTCAGAGCACATAATCCAAATGTGGATCAGCACAGCATTTTCTGGCTAAATGGTAATGGCAAAACTGTGTTTGGCTAAATGGCAAAAGGACAAAATTGATCCTCTGGATTGGACCCAATGCTTGGTTATTTCAGTGTTGTGTCTCTGACAGTCTGTTTTCAATGAAAAAAAAAAAAATAGGAGACTTTTTAAAAAAACTATTCTATATTAAAATAGCTGAAGTGCTTCTGAGTCTCTTCTTTGGCTTTCACCAGGGGTCACCATGTTCTGCTCACATTCTCCTGCAGTTTTCTCAGGCTTGCTGGTTAAGACTTTGAAGGGCACGTGATATCCTACAAGCAGAGCCACAAGCAAGGATAGTGCTAGTGTTCCAGCTTCCATCACCTTTCCTGTTTCAGCAGGGCTGGATCCCAGATTCCAGTGGTTTTTCTGGATGAGTTCAGGCCCTGTGGTACCTCTTCCTTTTGGAGACAGGCTTTATGCATCTGCTTTCCTCCGAGGGGTTTCTTTGGTGGAAGAAGCACCACCATCTCTCCCAAACACGTGAACACCTGTAGTTCACAGCACTGTTGCACCAGAGGGTACACAATTCCCTCAAAGACTCTATTTTCAGAGTCCTCACTTGTTGCCTCTATTGTTAGCCCTTACTGCCCTCTTGGTTGCTGCAAATTCCCATGTAGTGACTACGTTTAGCATGGATTAACACTTCCATGTTTGCAAATTCTGTTGGAGAAGAGGCTGAGATGTGAAGTTAGAAGTTCCCACACCAGCTGCTGCTTAAGTTTTTCAGGCCAGAGACTCACATTGTGGCTGTATTTAGGAGACAGGGCTTAAGAGTAGGATCTTGTGGAAGATGTTTTTGGCTGCAGATGGGTCCTTGTTGTTATGTGGCTTTCCCAAAGTCACTGCTCAGTTTGGGGTTTATATGATTTTTTCTGCATCACATGCCATGAACACGCACATCCTCCTGCTCTAAATATAGGCAAGGCTGTCCAAAGTACTCAAACTTCAGAGTGCCAAGTGATAATTGGCTTACTTAAGCCAGCTAAGGCATGTCACTATTTAACTGCTCTGGTTCTGAACTGGACATCAGTGTGGCTTTTCTCTTTGGAATAACACCATTTTCAAAGTGAGGGTTTTGAAAGGAGACCACACGTCTGCAGTGGAGGAGCTCTCTTGTTGCTTTTTGTTTGTCTCTACTTTTGCCCCATCTCCCATCTAAGCTGTGTAGTCAGGTCATCAAGTTCTGGGTCACCTCCAAACTGTAGCAGAGGAGAAACAAGGTTGCAAAAAGCTTAATTGAGTGGTCTCTGTGATTTATGGTGAAGTGAGTGTATTCTAATATGCTTGAGGGCATTTTCTCCATGCTGTCAAAGCAGTCAGGGTTAGAAAGTTGAAAAGGAGGAATTTTTATCTATTTCCTGCCTTTGTGCCAGTTTGTAATTCTAAATCTGGTCTTTGCCATATAGCATGAACACTTCGGGCCTTCCCCAGCTCTGTTTGATAAAGTGATTGCACTTTGGTAGTGCAATACATGAAATTCACAGGCAGTCTTCCTGGTGGCCTCATCACATCATTTCTTACAGCTGATAATGGATTTCTTACAGGGTATCCCATAATAATTCGTGGCATTTCGTGATATTTGGGCAGTGTGTATTTCCTGGGTGACTGCAGGTGTTTGTGAGGTGTCCAGTCCCATAAAGACACTGACAGGCAAACTGCCTCAGGAGAAAATACATCAATTCCTCTATACCATGGGAGACCCAGACTCCACAAGTGCAGAATACACATGAGTAAAAAGAACCTTATGGCTCATAAGCATTTGCTGTATTCTTTTACTCTTGTAAACTTCTGAGAGAGAAAGCAAGGAGGAGAATCCCTGTTTCTTTCTGAGCTTCTTGTTGGTCTGTGGGAAGATGAAAAAATAGATCAGGAATATTATATTATTACAATACAAAGCACTATTAAAATAGAGATGGAATATTGTTTCATACATTAAATATATTAGGAAAAAAATTGAGTCCATGAGTCTTTCAACACATTCCATAAGCTCAAGTTGTCTGCTGAGTGATCTTGCTGAGTTGCCATTGTTTATCTGGAATCAAATGCAACTCTCAAGCTTCTCAATGTGAATTATAATTCAATTATTCTTGTGGGTTAAATTACCTTGTGCCTGATGCACCACAGAACATAATGAATGATTTCTGTGTGCTTTGCAGATGTCTGAAATAGAAATCTGTGTGCAGTAAGTAAGGCTGAGACTAATTAACGAAGGGCCAACTCGTAATTCCCTTAGTCAGCTTTGACTCACTGGGGCTCTGTGGAGTTCTCTGTGCAAAGGGGTTTCAGAATGTGGCCAAGAGACTTGAGAAAGTCTCTTGGCAGTGAGGGGAAGGTGGAGAGAGACATGCAGATTTTTTTCAGTTCCTCTCCTCAAAATATTGATACCCTCTCAAATCAAAAGGTTAAGAAACATAGAAATAATTATTTAAAATTCTGAAGTGCATATTCATGTTGGATAGATTCCACCCCAGGAGCAAAGCTAAACCCTTCCCCTCCTACCAGAGGTGGTCCCTTCAGGGACATGCTGGGGGGAGCTGGAAGGCTTCTGTGGATCTATAGGGAAGTTAAGAATTCCAGGCACTAACCTACTGAATCTCCTTCATTCTCTATTTGATTGTATTTGCCTTAGTGGTATTTTTTCAGAATTAAGCAATTGAGAAAAAGAGTCCTGCTCAAAAATAGTTGGGGCTGTAGTTGATTTTCTTTGGAGAAAAGTTGTTACCTGCTTAAATAGGATTAAAAAATAACTCTTCCTCTGTGAGTCACCCAGCTCACTTGAATGTGGCTGTTACAGAGGGAGCACCATGTGCTTCCCTCATGAGTGTACAGCTTCATTCCATGCAGGAAACAGCAAATAGCAATAAAATGAAAGACAGGCATGCTCCTGGTAGGAAGTCAGCAAATTCATCATATTTATCAGGTGTGCATGGAAATGTTTTATTTTTAATTTTTTTAGGAAATGTTAAATCCATTTGTATCCAAACAACTGGCTTCTAAAGTTTGAGTGCATTGGTTTCACCTAAAAGTTGTAAGTGTGACTAAGCTAATGGTACTATAGGACACTTAGCAGCATTTGGCATTTTTCTTCTCTGTGTTGGGTATTCTATTTTCACATAGGATGTCTGTCATCTCTGTAAGAGCCAGCATGATGGTAGAAAATAAATATTTTCAGTATCAGTAGGTTTTCGTAGCATTTGAGTAGCTATTAAACTAAACAGGTCACTAAATGGACATTTTCAACTGTAAGGACTGGAAAACCTTGAAGACAGGTTATCAGATTAAATCTGGGGCATAAGTACACGTGTGCAAACATTTGGACTATTAAACCTTTATGCCTCTTTCTGAGGCTTCATTGTCTGGAGCTGCCATTCCTTGATTGAATCTCCGTGAGCACACACTATTCATTTAGCCATCCCACTTCCTCCTTTTACCCCAGCACCTAAATATTCCAATAAAAAAAGTGAAGAGAGCCTTGTGTGTGCTCTCCACCTAAAACACAGCTGCAGCTGAGAAAATACCCTTCTTTTTCATGTGTGCACTTTAATCACTCCAGCGAACTTCCCTCTCCTGCTTCTCCAGTGCAGTTATCCATAACCAAAGTGGGATAGATTATAAATTCCAGGTTATATATTTAATTTACACACACACACACACACACACACACATACCTGTGTAAAAGTGTTGGGTTTCTGTGTTAGTGTGCGCATTTTTTTATTTGGTCGTCAGTGACATTCTTGGACAGAAAGCTGATGGCTTTTCCACAAGGGTTTTTTATTTGACTGATTGAATTAGATACGGGTGGAAGCTATTTGTATACATATTTCCCTTTAAGCTTATTTTTGCATTTTTTTCATTAAATTAATAAAATGAAATTATACTAATAGCAGCATGAACATGACTATGTATTATTTTATTATTAATTTGAGGTGAGGAGGGAAGACTTATGCAGTGGCTAGACTTCAGAAAACTAAAAATACTTCAAAGATGAAATTAATTTAAGGGCAAGGACTATTATAGGTGTGCTTTGGGTCTTTTTCCCAGACAAGAGGGAGAAACACAGAATAATGGAATGCTGCTACTGACTTTAGCAGAGGCGTTAGATAGCACATACTCAGTTTAAAATCTGTAATTAAATTCTTTTGTTGGTATTCCTGTGGCAATTTGAGTTGCCATGATCAAAACAGGAAGAGACTGTGACAATGTGAGTGTGAAGAATCAAGTCTGATAATGGCTCTTATTTTTATGAAGTAATGGTTTGTTCCCACTCGTTATTTTTGATTTCAGTTTCATTAGAAGAGTTCATCCCTGGCTTTCTGTTGATGCAAAACTGCTTTCCAGGTTTCCAGGATCTGCTCAGAATCCTTCATCATGCGTTTCTTCCTTGACCACTTCCAGGAGAAGTGGAAAAATACTGCTGGGAGCCTAAATCAAAAGGGTCTGTGGGTTCCTTGTAAGTGTAATCCCATTTTGAAAGCAAGAGTTCTGGAAAATTGCAGAAAGATGGAGAAAGATCTCAAAGTGACACACAGATGGATGTGAATTTAGTTTGCAGATTGTTTTTGCTGATTTTGTTCTGGTTCATATTTTGTCCACAAGTTCTCACCATCATTTGTTACCATTTCAGTGAGCATTAGTACTTTTTCCTGACTTTCCAGAAAATTGCTGGGTTGTTGTTTTTTCCCTTCACCAGAAGGTAAATGAGAGGCAATAAATTTAAGGCTCTGAAAAGTGTTTATGTGTAGAAGAGGAAAAGGAGGGAGGTTAGGGCTGTTTTTTGAAGGTGAATTTAGTGAGGTGAAGCTTGAACAGCCTTGGCAGCTCTGGAAATGGATGTCTCCTATCTTGCATTAGGAGTACACACAACAAGAGTGTAAATGTCATAGTCTTCCTTGGTTTTTTGAGGGACCACCTGCAGTGCTGTGCTGTTCGTCCAGTTTCCATGCTTTTTTGGTCTTTGGCCTTTTTGAGGCTGCCAACAAATGTGTTAATGGCTGTGGTTTTTGGTAATGTGGACACCTGTCCAGGACAAAATGAACTGTGATTAGTAATTAATGTCAAATTTGTTGAAGATGGAAGTTCCTGCTTTTCCTCCTTCATGTCAACAATTTATTTTTCCTTTCCATGGACTGCGCAACCTTATTGACTTCATCAGGGTTTTCTGGACATAACCAAGAGGGCTTCTGAGAATAAGATATCCTCAGGCCAGATGTAGTTTTAATTTCAGCTTTTAAAAGTGCCCTCAGAGGATAATCAAGGAAAATCTAAGAAGTTTTTGCTTCCTTGGCACTTCTCTACTTGTCTCCTTTCTACACAACTTTTCACCTAAGTGACCCAGTGTTTGTAATATGCAGGTCCATGAAAATGATTCTTCCACTGCCATAAACAGTGGTCTGCTTCCCTTGGTGGAAATAAGCGATTCCTAAGGAGAAAAACAAAATGCTACTAACAGGAACCTGCTAAAAATCTAGACAATTTAATAAGTGAGAGACTATTTTGCAAGATTCCAGAAATGCAAGAATTGTTTTGTTTGGAGATTGTTTTTGGGCTTTGATTTGACTATTATACTTGAATTAATATTTCTGTTTAGATTGCAAACAGAATGCAAACTTAGAATTAGTTGTGGGTGTTCTAGATAATACATACACTAAAAAATGAAACTTGGGGAGTTAATTTGCTGTGTATTTTCTTGTGCTTCTGCCTTGAAAATGGCTGTAAGATTTCTTAGTTTTGTACTAATCCTTGGTTTTAGTCAGGCTGAAAGTAGCATGCAAAAAAAGAGGAAGACTGTGCATATTTTCTTGGTTCTCATCCCAGGCAATCAAGGAGGCAGAAGTGAATACAGAATTGTTAACCTAACTTTGTTAAAGATCAAAATTGACATGAATTTTTGCGTATTAGTGTAGAGTTTTTTCTTTATTTCAGCTTTGAAATATTTTGGTCTCTCTTAAGCCATTCAGAATGTCAGTTTTAAAATCCAATTGGTATTGTCATTCAGTGAAAATTGTGATTTAAGCATGTTTTGCTTTTTGGGTGCTTTAGAATTCCCCAGGTGCAGATTGCAAGCACGTTGAAGTTAAAATGCAAACATTTTCCAGGGCTGTAGCTCATGAAGTATGTGTTTGGTGACTCTGAATTACTGGATATGGTTTGGGTTGGAGCAAAGCCTAGAAGCCGTGCTTGGGTTGTGCTACCACACTGCAACAGAGAGGAAAACAAGGAAGGGAGGAACAAAGATCTCACTGAATGCCCACCTTGTGATCTTTACTCATCTGTTTTCTTGAGAAGTATTTCAAAGTACGCATATCCTTGGTCATGCACGAGTGCTTCACAATGCAGAGCTGTAAAGGGGTGCAATATTAAAATACCGATAATTCATTTATTTACATGCTGGATATACAGCTCACCACAGTCACCAATCCTTATGGGTGATTTTGTCTTCCCAGATATCAACTGGGAATGTCATACAGAGGACTCATACAGGAATGTCATAAAGCAAGTTTCTGAGTATGTTGAAGATAACTTCTTGGTGTAGGTGGTTGAGTAGGAAAGGTACCCTCCTGGATTTGTTGTTTGAGAGGGACTTGTAGGCAAAGTGGTGGGTGGTGGTTGTGTCTTGGTCACCGTGACCTTGAAGGAGCTGAGTTTCAAAAGTTGGTGATAGAAGAGAAACTGTCAGCAAAAGTTTGATCCTGGATGTGTGGAGAGCAGTAGGGGCTGGTTTGTAAAGTCTCTTGGGAATCTGCTTTTGGAGGTATTGGGGACTCTGAATGCTGGCCACCTTCTCAGAGCCTTCTCCTAAGAGCACAGGAGCAGGCAATTCCAAAGGGTTGGAAGTCAAGCAAAGCAGGGCAGAAGAGCAGCTTGGCTGAGCAGGGATCTTGTAGAACTTAGGCAGGAAAGGGGAGTATATGGGAGGACAGGTGTCACGAGAGGAGATTCTGTCCCCAAGGTAAGGAGAAAATTAGTGCAGCAAAAGCTCAATTGGAGTTCAAGCAGGCCAGCACTGGGAAGGACAATAAAAAGGACTTTTAAAAATATGTTCATAGCAAAAGGGGAATCAGAAATAGCATTGGGACATGGCTTGATGAGATTGGTCACCTCAAAAATAGCCATGTGGACAAAGCAGACATTTAATGTCCTTTTCACCTCTGCCTTCAACAACGATGGGCCCTGCGAAGTCTGGAGTTCTGTTGGGATACCATGACTGGGGGGATGATAAAACTTCAGTCCACCTTGATTTTGTTTGAGACTTGCTGATACAGCTGGATGTGCATAAATCATGGGGCGTGGTGGGATGCATTCCAGGATACTGAAAGACCTGGCAGATGTCATTGTGGGACCTCACTCCATTTATTTTTCAATGGTGTTGGGAGTCTGGAGAGGTTCCAGCAAACTGAAAGCTGGCAAGTGTTATCCCAGTTTTCAAGGACAAGAGGGAAGTCCCTGGTGATACAGACATGTCAGTCTCACTGCAGTGCCTGGTAAAATTATGGAGAAGGTTGTTTTGGGAGTTACTGAAAAACACTTGAGAGACAACACAGTCATTGGTTACAGCCAGCACAAGTTCATGGGGGAAATTCCTGCTTAAACAACTCAAATTTATCCATAGTTGACTAAGGAAAGTCAGAAAATGTGGGGTTTTTTGGATTTCAGCAAAGCTTTTGGTCCTGTCTGCATGGAATCCTTCTGGATAAACACTCAACAAGCCCATGGTGCACTGGGTGAGAAATGGGCACAAAGAGTTGGCAGTAAACAGGGTTACATCAGCCTGGCACTCAGTCACTGGGGGGACTCCAGGGCTCAACTTTACAGACAGTGCTCTCCAGTATTTTTTAAAATGATCTAGACTCAGAAATCGAATACACATTGAGTTAGTTTGACAGCAGTACTAGACTGGGGAGAGCTGTGAACTCCCCTGAGGGTACAGAGGCCTCACAGAGAGGTCTGGATAGACCAGAGAGCTGGGAAATCACCAACAGTATGAAAATTTACAGAAGCAAGTGCTTTATTCTCCCCCTGTTCTGGTTATACCTACGCATTGTGGGACAAGAGGCTAGAGAGCAGCCCTACAGAAAGAGGTGTGGGGGTTTTGATGGCAAGTTCAAAGTGAGTCACCAGTGTGCCCTGGCAGCAAAAAGGGTCACCTGTGTCCTGGAGTGCACAGGGTGGAAGGAGGGGATTGTCCCACCCTGCTCTGCACTGCTGCAGCCCCACCTCGAGTTCGGGGGGCAGTTTTGGGTGTCTCAACAGAAGAATGACATCAGAACATGAGAGTGTGTCCAGAGGAGGGCAACCAAGGTGGGGCAAGGCCTGGAGGGCAAGGCTTGGGAGGAAGTGTCTGAGGTGTGGGGGTTTGTCCACCTTGGAGAAGAGGAGCTTGAGGAGTGACCTACCGCAGTGGCAGCTTCCTCAAGGCAGGCAGAGCAGGAGGCTCTGATCTCCTCTCTCTGGTGGCCAGGGACCCAAGGAAAGGGAATGAACCTGCACCAGGGGGCATTCAGAGGGGACATGAGGAAATGGTTCTTCCCTGAGAGTGTGCTTGGTCACTGGAATGGGTTCCCCAGGGAGTGCCTGAGAGAGCTCCTGGGTGACACCTTCAGTCACACAGTTTAGTTTCAGATGGCCCTGCGAGGATCATCCCGCCTGCTGATCTCCATGGGTCCCTTCCAACTTGATGTGTTCTGTGATTCTATATAAAAGTTGACCTTACTTTCTGATTTTATGTTCATAAATTCTTTCTCATCATCTAGAAATGCTTCATATGCTTGTAAGTTTTAGGAGTGATATACTTGTAGCCTCCCACTAGTCCTTGTTTTTTAAAATTTTAAGTTTTGGAAAGAAACAGAAGAAGAATAATACTGTGTTTTTCCCTATGATATACTGAAGGAATGGAGCTTAAACCATCCATTTATTCATGCAAATCACATTCAGGTACTGATTATCTCTCCCTTTTATTTACTGCCTGGCATATGCATATAAAAAGTGAACAGATTAGACAAAATCCTTTTTATTGCATCATTTGTCTTGACAAGCTCATCTGTATTAGTCCTATGAATAAATTAGATATGCAACCTGTACTCTGACTCTTAATGAAAAGAACTCAACTCTGATCTCTTCTCCTTTTCCCTGTGTTAGGAAATAGTTCTGGTGGTGTTTTTTGGTGCTGAGTACCTGGTCCGGCTGTGGTCTGCAGGCTGCAGGAGTAAATATGTTGGCTTCCAGGGAAGAATCCAGTTTGCCAGGAAGCCAATATCCATCATTGGTAAGACTTAAACTCTTTTGCAACCCCACCTCTTTGTTGTAAATAAAAATTTCAACTTCTGCAGGGGCCTTACTGCAGTTGTGAGCTACACCTGCCCCTCAACATTTATCTGCTTTGTGATTTCTCTTCTTTTGGGTTGCTAGAACTGAACACTTAAAATATGGCTAAGGGAGACATCAGCCTTAGAAAGGCAGGATTATAAAGTGGAGAAATGAATAAATCTTGGGTAATTGAAGAAAATTGTTAAGATTTTGAACACAAAATCCTTCCTGGGGTACAAACAAATTCTTCGTCTGCCTCTAGAGCTGATCTAGTTTTGTGACCTAACCATGAGGCCTATAAGGTACCATTTTTACTCCTCATCATGTTCTTGATTTCTCTCTCAGTTGAGAAGTGCTTCTTAGGTGGGTATGTTAGAGAAAATGATAGTCTCATTGAACTGTGGTTTCAAGTGGTTCTTTCTGCTGGTATTGTGCTTCTACTACAGTAAATATTCATGTTTGTATTGGAGCCCTTGGGGGAGACACAGTGGGTTTTGTTAAGAAAAGCTAAGAATGGCTACAGCTGGTTGTGCACTCACAGGTATCAGTACTTTATTTAACCTTTGAAATTCCCCTAAGAATATAATACACTGAAAATCAAGGTTTAATTTTCCATATCAAATGCAGATGGAACAGTGTCTGCACTGTTCAAAAAAGAAGCTAGATTTGGGAAATACCTTTGCTGTGAATGATTGAATCCTACTGACTCATCCTATCATTTTCGAATCAACATGAATAAAATACAGACACTAGAAAAAGAAATTAAAGGATTAAACCAGAATGAAAAACATAATGCATTCATTTTATTTCTTCATTAATACAAAAGTCTTTATTTTAAAATCAGAAAAAAAAATCTAAAATTTCTTTGAGAGCAGGGATATTTCTTCTCTGGGTTTTTGTTCATAAAATTCGGATTAATTCTTACAAAGTTCCACTTGGGTAACAGTTTTGAATTTCCTTAAGTTCTTCCATTATCTTTCCTTTCCTTCCCTCTCTAGCTGTAAATAAAAATTACTTTGGTGCTTATTACCAGGCAGAGATTTAGTAGTCAAGCCTAATTACTACTTTCATTTATAAACTTTTAAAATATTACTGGATTCCATGCTGCATGAACTCATATGTTAACATGCAACTTGAATAACTGGGAAAGGAGAGTGTTAAGATAGAACACATAATTTTTTGAATGGTCTTTTAGCATTTTAGCTAAAATGGAAAGTGATCCAACTCCCCTACCTATTAAATCAAATCTTTAAATTACTTTTAAGTAGATTTTCTAAAGTTAGCCTAATATTTCTCTACTTTGCAGACAGATTGTAGATGATAACATGTATGTGAGAAAGGACAGTAACAACCTGTCAGAAGACATTAATATTGAATTGATTCCCAGCTCAAGAATCCCTAGAAAAATCCCTTTGTTTCTCCATGCTTCTTCATTCCCTAGTTTCCAGAAGGAGCACGTTTAGTGTGTGGTGCTCATTTACCAAGGCAGCAGAAACAATGGTGAGACCTTTCTTAAAACACACCTTTAAGCTGAGACCCATTTACATGCTGTAAAATAGTACAGCAATAAAATACAAAAATAAAATACAAATATTCTTACTGCTTTAAATTTAAAATGAATTAATTGCTTTTAATAAAAAAGCTGAGAATTGAATACTAGAAAGTCAATTTATGGGAACATTAGAAACACATCAGCAATTTCCTCAAAAGAAAAAAAAAAGCTGTACTCAGGTAAGATATGTGATAGGTGATATTTGGAATTATTATTTTTTTTTAAATTAACAAACTTCCTGACACTTTACTTTTTGAAAACTACCATAAATACCAGTGTAATGCTAGTCTAAACACTAATGCTTGTTAGAGTTAAAAAAGTCATGTAAACAAATATTGGCCCTTTTTCCTGAAGCTTTCCATGCCAGTGCCTGCTACAGTTTGAGTCTTGTGGAGACATTTCATGCAAAATGTTTAAACTGTTCCTGAAAAAGGCAACTCTGATGATTTCTTATGGAGAATCACTAGCAATTTCACACTTTGAAGCAGAAATTTAATGAGAAAATAGCTTTTTGTTTGTCACTGGAACTGAATTCCAATCTGATGAACAAGCCTCTGAAAAACTGGCAGCTTGTTTAGAGTTCAAACACCCTGCTAGAGGATGCTCTTCTTTTCCTCAGGGATTCAGTCTGCAGTGAGCCTGCACAATTCAAATTGCAGTTTCCTCTGAGCAGCAGTGCTGGGGCTGGAAGTGGAAAATCTGCTGGGTTTGGTTTTATAGTGCTCTTCCTGCATCTGCCCAGGGCACATGGAAAAGCCCAGGCTGAGGCAGAAGGAATGTTCTGGGACACACAGGCTCAGTAAGAAGACAGGAGGTGGATTCTGATGCAAAGGTCTGGGAGAGGAATGTTTGAAGAGTCTGACAAGCAAGCAGGAGCTTGAAGGAAAATCAGCAGGGGCTGGAAATATGTGGGATTAAAAGGTGGCAGTGAAAGGGCAGGATATGCTGATGACCTAGAATGTAAAATAGGGCTGTTTGGACCAGTAAACTGGGATTAATGAGGGAAGTCTAAGTGCTGGAAACTGGGATGAAAACTAGGAACAGAGGAGAAGCAGAGGTAGAAGAACAGATTTGGAGAAAAAGAAAAAAAAAAAAAAGAAATATCTCTACCATGAAGAACACATTCAGAAAAGTGAAAGTACAAATGAAAAAATGTCTCACTATCTGGTTGAAGCTCATTTTCTGAGCTCAGTCTTTTCCACCTTCAGTACCTGCCATCAGATGGATATGTGTATGTCTGACAATTTAGTAAAGACATGATGCATCATTTGCTAGGGGGCAACGATCTGTGTTATGATGTGATGGGAAGAAAATCTACCCTAAATTCCGATGTTTACAGATATATGTTCACACATGATAAAGGAACAGCGTAAAAAATTGGAAAGTGAGGCATTCAAAAGCTAAGATTAATCCTAAATGGAAGCTCTTTCTGTTGCCTCATCCCTCCCTTTATTCATTTTCATTTTCATACATGCACAATTATTGTAGTACAGTCTTTAAACTGAGTGAGTGCTTTCCTTTGGGGAGGAATCCAGCTTTTACAGCAAAAATCAGACTGATACTGGAAATTAATTCAACTCAGAGAGTGGAGGATACTGTTGGTTGTAGAACTTCTGCAATATTTGTTGCAGCAACTACATGGTTGTGAATGAGGCAGGAGAACGCTTAAAGGAGAGGAAAAAACAAGTTAACCTAGCTGAAGGAAACTGTTGTTGCTGCCCAGGTTGGATCCCATCCTGCCTCTTGCCCAGGCATCCCATGGAAAGTCAGTTAAATAAAGTTTTCACAAATGGGCCTCATTTTCTGGATGTCCAAAGGAAGACTTTGAAGTCGGGTTGCAGAGGTTCTGAGCCCTCACAGCTACAAGTGAAGTCAGCAGGGCTGGTGTTTGGAAGTGCTCTGAAGAATAAAGTACTGCCTGTTTCAAACTGGCAAAGGAGAGTTTACCAAAAGTTTTCCTCGTTCTGTCTCCATTTGCTACCCATTTATAATAGTATCCTTTATTTTTTGGTTAGAGTCTGAAAGGGAAGCATTTAGATGCTCTAAAGAGGTTTACCACAGAAATGCTGGTGAGGAAATTAAAAAAATATCTTCTCAGAATAATGTTACAGCAAGGTTCAATAATTAGAAGAAATGGACATGGTCACTGTACTGGGATGAGAGAAAATAAGGGATGCTGGCACTGTGAACTCAATCTGTCATTTGCATTGTATAAAGCTGGAACTGTGTAAACTGCAGAGTTGTGGAAACAAAAAAAAAAGAACTCTGGAAACAATTATTTTTTTGTACAAATAAAGACAGTATCACAAAGTAAACTAGCAGTTCTGATTTTTTCTAGACAGCCTTTGTTCTGACAGTTCCCTTAACTTTGAAAGCTTGGCTTTACAGCTTTGATACAACTTTTAAACCAAGTGTATGTTTGTATGCATGATACTTGACTTCGTGGATTTCATTACTGGGTGAAGCAAACCCTTGCATTTCCTCTTACATGAGAAGCCTTGAGCCAAAATAAGGATTCATTTCTAGGGTGTACAAATGCCTTTGCATTTTTTGTGGCAAGCTGCCTGATCCGTCAGTCTCTTTGAAACTTCTGTTACTGAATTCATCCTGTAAGAAACTGTAGCCACTGAGGTTTTGATGTGAAACTCTTACACAGACTTAACATGCCCACCAAATTTCAGCTAACAATTTCTTTTTTTGAAGTGCTTTCCTTAGTCTGTATTTGTTGTGTTTTTCAGTGCTGACATCTAAAACCAAAAAATCAATACATTCTTTCTTCTTTTGATTGTTTGTTTGTTTGTTTGTTTTTAACAGATCTGATTGTGGTAGTAGCCTCAATTATTGTTCTGAGCATAGGATCTAATGGGCAGGTGTTTGCCACCTCGGCAATAAGGTATGTTCTCCTGTGGCTGCAGCTCTTCACTACCACAGAGGTTATTAGATGTATACCTGATTGCCTAATTCCCAATTTAGCTGCATGTCTGATTTTCCTAATGCAGGAAAAGTTACTCTACTGAAGCACTGGGCAGTGGAGGACTGGGTGCTGTTGTGCTTGGTCACTGATTGGGAAAGGAGTGCAGGAACAAATGAAAAATGGTGGGAATGCTGAAGCCAAGTGGAAAAAACAAAATGTGTCCTATTTAAAACATCAAACAACTCTCTCTCTGAGACAAGAGAATATTACAGAACGTGGGTTTATTTAAGAAGTAATCCAGACAGCACTTAACTCTGTGCTTTTTCAGTATGAGTAATTACTTTGTTTAAAGAGTAATTATGCTTTGGTGGATTTGTTTGGCACGAGTAACTCACACTGTACATGAACCAGAAACATTTGATGTCCACAGTGTTTGTTCAGCTTGCATCAAGTACTGCAGGCTTGTTTTGGGAGGTAAAGTGGGTAAACAGAAGAAAAGAATGATGAGCAGTAGGTGTACTTCCCACTCCTAACCTAACTTCCAAGATGTGCTGCATGTTCTGTCACAAGCCTCCGCTTCCCAGTGCAGTGGAATCACTGGGAAGTGGGAATGGCCAGTACTGTCTAAACTGTCCAGCTGTGTAGACAAACACTGGGGGGACCTACATGTACAGTGTTTTTAAGATAACTCTTACCATAGAACATTCATCCTTTCCTGAGGGTAAAGACTCCACACAGGCAGCAGGAATGTGATTATTGGCTCATACAGGAAAAGAGGAAGGTGCATATGAAAATTCCAAAGGTTGGGGATTTTTAATTTAGCTAGAAGTGTAGGAAAGACTTCAATGAAAAGGCCCTCTGTGTGTTTGTATTTGAGCCTGGTGGGTTTTGGGCTCAGTGCAGCCTTTCCCAGTGTTAAGCTCCAAAGTCCTACACTTCAGAACCTTAACCCACATCCCTGGAGTGTTATCATTGTTCCTCTGAAAAACCAGTAGGGTCAGGCAAGTCTGAATTAAAAAGCAAAACCTACATTCACAACAAAATTTTAAGGATTGCTAAAAAGAGCTAAAAATACTTCCAGTGAAAAATTTTCAGGTAGATGAATTCAGCATCCATCCTTTCCTGCTCTTCACTGGTTTGTTTCAGGGATAAGACAGTAAGATGACTATAGGCAAACAAAATTCATTGTCAAAAGGGCAAATGAAATGTTTCCATAGAAGAAAATTGTGCTGAAGAACCATACTGATAACTGTTTCTCATTAGTTGAAATATTTGGAGCTTATGATTGATTCAGTTATTCTCCTAAAAACACATAGGACTCTATATATTTCTATATATTTTCTATAAATCAGATAGATTTCAATAACTCACACAACAAGGATTTCCGTAATGCCATGTTTGATTCATATTCTGCTTTGGGCAAATAGAGAAAAAAGTTTGCTCATATTTATGTTAGCAAAGTTTGAAGCATTGGTTTTCCTTGGAAAGGAGGCATTTGAGAATCAGAATCATACAAAATACACAAGTTTCCCCTGATTTTGTTTGGTTTTCCATTAAATAATTGTTTTCATAGCCAGTATTACTGAACAAATTTGACTGTAATGAAATGTGATCTAAACATAGAGATGCCTGAAGCCTGGGCAGGGCAGTACTATCACAGTTCTTTAACATGGCAGAGTGTTAGTGGATATAATCAATTGTGGGTGGATGAGGCAGTATTGTCCTCAAGCATTTTTACTGATTTATTGTGTTTATTTTAATGCTTCACTTTCCTTACAGGGGGATCCGCTTTCTCCAGATCCTTTGGATGCTTCACGTTGACCGCCAGGGGGGCACCTGGAGACTCCTGGGGTCAGTGGTTTTCATCCATCGACAGGTACCTGGCCTTTAAACATCCCCTGCATTTTGGTGACTTCAGTAAATTCTCTCTGTGGGCTTCAGATCATACCCTGGTTTAAATGAACTGTTACATTGCAAGAGAAAGAAATGCTCTAAAAGTCCATCGTGTGTTTCTTTCTCCTTTTAAAATGGGAAACTATTCTTTGCTAGGGCGGTGGCTGACAGGGTATAAACACCAGTGTTTGGGTTTTTAATTAACTGTTGTACCCTTTGGTGTTATCCCTCAATGTCATTCATTAAATGCAGTTTTGTGGGCTGCCTTTCGTACTACAAATACTCTCCACTATCTCCACAGAAGATGTGTTCCTAACGTGGTTGTTCTGTGGAAAACCAAACACTGGTGGAAAAGCCTTGCTAGAAGAAGTCAATTATTTAAACAATTCTGTTTTGTTCTCCTTGAATACAGAGTTTTCTAATTTGTTCTTTAAATAAAAAATATGGACTATGTTATGATCCTTTGTAGGAAAAGTTATTTTTTCAAGGGTGTGCTCACAGAGGCAAACCTGGCTATATATAGTTTCATGTCTGCTAAAACTTTGAAACAATTTTTCTGTGTGAAAGCTCATTAAGCAGGAAGAGTTTAAACGTTTTTCTGCAGACTTTGAAATGTTTCTAACTGAAGGCTTCTTTTTGAGTCTTCATGGAATCTTGTTATGATTAGCTTTATCAATATAACAGAAATTTATATCATTAGCCTTCAAATCTTGCATCTCATGCCACACTGTGGAGGGCTAATACTCCGCTGTCAATCTCCACATCACACTTGTAAGGGTGGTTAACTCATTCTTGTGAGTGTAGATGTGTTCTCCACATATTGACAAACAGTTACAGATTTCCACACAGACATCTTTTAATTTTGTATTCAGAAAACTGGTTTTCTGGGACAGAAAGTGGGATGCACTTAATCCAAGCAATTAATTTAATACCAAAAGTTAATTTTCTTCCTTTTGGTTTTTTTCCCCCAGTACAGTAAGAACTTTTATGTCATGATGGCTGTGCAGAAGTGATGCACACCAAAGTGCTGTGGGATAAAGCCTCCTTTCATACTGTACAACAGGATGACTTTTAATGCTCCAAGTCTGTGTGGTCTTCATTTATTATGCTTGCTTTGCCTGGGTATCTTGCTAGGGCAGAGCTGATATCCAAATAACTTTCTCAACATTTGGTACCCTTACAGACAGAGCTGTTTGAGAACATTTTTTCCTGTGGGTGTTCAGAGTTTTAGTCAAGAATCAGGAAATACTATCTCCAAAATACAACACTTGAATCTTATGTGTCACAAGCATAAGTTCAATGATTTAAAAGGAAAAACAAAAATCCTTGGAAAAGTGAATTTATGAGTAAACACACCTGAAGTTCTGCTTATCCAAAGACGTGATTATGGTGATAAATAAAACTCCACAGATCCGTAGTACTTATCCAAGCAGATCACCCACTAATACGTTAAGGAAAAAAGTACCAAGCACACAGTTCTGTATTGACATTGGACAAGTGCAGCTGAAACCCTAACACGGTACCAAACGGAAGGAAAAATGGAACCTTTATTCCTGTCCAGAGTCTGAAAGAAATACTTGTTTAAAAATAAGAAACCAAAACCAAAACAAAAACACCTCAGCTGCTTTTTCTTCACTGGCAGAGTACAAAGTCCTCATCTATTTTTTTTTTGTGTTTGATACTCTTTCAGAAAAAATGGGCCCCTAAACCCTTAAGCAATGTGAGAAAATAAATTCACATCTTGGTGCCCTGTGAAAATAGCAAGCACTTGTATCTCCATGGCCCCAGAAGTGCTTACTAAAGTTGTCACCAACGATTTCCATGTGTTTTGGAATTTACATATATCTCTATTAGCTCACTCATGCCTGGTTTGGCTGGGATGCTCTTCTATTTTCAGCAGGTTGAGCTTATATACCAGCATTTCTTGCCAAAGACAACAAAACATGAGTCAGTATCACATGTGGTGGTGGAAAGCCATGGAGAAGTCCTGCAGCTTACTGAAAAACTTAGTTAGCAACTCTAGCTGCAGCTTGTGAGCCTCTAGGTTGGTTTTACTCCTTCCTCACCTT
The DNA here is from genome assembly GCF_017639235.1 of Corvus kubaryi. Taxonomy (NCBI): domain Eukaryota; kingdom Metazoa; phylum Chordata; class Aves; order Passeriformes; family Corvidae; genus Corvus; species Corvus kubaryi. The sequence goes on along the minus strand of NW_024582061.1, from coordinate 2,721,849 downwards.
GCTTTGTGAGGTCTTCTACTGCTCTTAGGACAGGAAGAATTCTTGTATTTTTTCCAAGTGCTGAACTTTGTACTGTGTGGTCCTTATTTCAACTGAAAATGGAGATCTAGCTGAGTTTAAAAAATGTGCTGACTCAACTCTCTCAGGATTCAAATGCATCTTTGTGCATTTGTTGTTCTTGCTGTTTCCCCGTGTGTGTGTGTATCTGAAAGTCCCTGCTGCAAAGAGCCACTTGTTTTGGGCAGCACTCTTTATTCTTAAGCTCTTACGTAATAAAACCCACATAAATGTGTCATTTTAAGGCCTGATGCCTGCAGAATGCTCTTTGCTTTATGATCATGTCTCTTGAAGCATGTGTTATTTTAAAAGCTTCTGACTCCTTAAATCCAGTAGGCATGAGATTGCTGCCATTATTCTTAATAATTAAATATAGTCTCTCTATATACATGGAACATGGATTGGTGACATTTAGAGTAAGTCCAAGGCAGTTGCATTTTCATCTGGCTTTTACTTGAAAAGAATTCTATCTTTAGATGAGCAGTACTGGAGCTGAGAGGTGCCAGTGGTGAAATAACCTCAGTAGTTCTGTTGATATTTCTGCCACTTTGAAAGGATTTCGTAAGACTGATATTTTCCTGCCTGCTTTCCAAACAGCCAGCACTTAAACAAGAATTATTCCAATTATCATCCACAAATAGTCAATTGTGTATGTTAACACAAGGAGCTTTTCAAAGCAGGTCATATCTACAAGTACACAGTGCAGCATTGCCATGAGATAAAGATGAGAATATAAAGGTGACCAGCAGAGAAACTACTGAAACCCCAGGGCTTATTTCCTTTATCAGCTGCCTTGTTTAGCAAACAGGCCTGCAAAATGTTAAGGCTTAAATTAAAAGGCTTGTCCATGGGCAAGATGAAATATTATCAAAATTCATTATTTAGGTCATCATTAAACGATTAGAGGAAAAACACCCATTTTTCTTTGTGCCAAGATCACTTAAAGATTTCCTGAACCTAGATTTTAATTAGTGCTCTAGGAGAGTGAGGGATGTTTATAGTTCCTGCTGCTGAATGTTGGTCCTTGATACCAGGGCTACCTTTCCCCAGGAAGCTCTTACAAGGAAAGGAAAAGAGAGAAAGAAAGAGAGAAAGAAAGAGAGAAAGAAAGAGAGAAAGAAAGAGAGAAAGAAAGAGAGAAAGAAAGAGAGAAAGAAAGAGAGAAAGAAAGAGAGAAAGAGAGAAAGAGAGAAAGAGAGAAAGAAAGAAAGAAAGAAAGAAAGAAAGAAAGAAAGAAAGAAAGAAAGAAAAGAGAAAATCTGAAGTAAGTTTGATGATAAAATCGAACCTTCCCTTACAAACAGTTTAAGAAATGTGGGTAGAGTATTGCAGAAAATCTGTGAAAACCTGACATACTTTAAAAGTAAGGGCAATCCTTCCTATTCAGGTTTTAATTTTAAATGTATCATATGGCAGTGCTTTGATTCCCTTATTGGCTGGGATCCAAGGAAAGAGAAATGACTGTCAAGAGCTTAAGGAAGATGCCAATCAAGACGTAGCACAACAATGTTTCATGTTAAAGATGGGCAAATATGTGCAAAGAAAATAAAGGAATAATGCATCTAAACTTTAAGTAATTAAAAGAAGCTGTTTTCCCTCATAACTAGTTATTGGACTTCCCGGGGGGGCAGGTGGATGTCTCATTTAGCACTGCTTTTAAAAGCTTTATGTATTTTTGCATTTGTGACACCATACATTTTTAAATGCACCAGCACTTTCTTTTTTCCTGAAGACTGTGAGAAGCTAAGTCACAGCAGGTGACTTATCTAAGTCATAGCAGGTCTGACACAACTTTCTTGCCCAAAAATCTTTAGAGAAAATGGTATATTCACAAGGACTGTACCATGCCCTCACAAAAGTCTGCCCCAGCCTTGTTTTTCAGGACCAAAACCCTGACATATTTTATCTTAAGATTTTATCTTAACATGAAACTGTTGAGACATCACTATTCAGTCTTGAGCAATCTAAACATCAGATACACAGGTTCATTACTCAGATATGGCCATAATCACAAGACATGCCTGTTATTTCTGTGTGCAGTTCAGCAAGGGCATTTCTAAAGCTGCTTTGCTATTTTAAAAATGTTTAGATAATTAATGTTTTGAGTAGACAGTTAAGTGGAATGATTCCCATTCCATAATTAGGAAAGATGTCCTACTCTACATTTAGCTGTCCCAAGGATCTTGGATAAATGATGGCTTTTTGACCTATTTAGCATGGTATGCATAAAACCTAAGTCAATGTTTTAGCTGTTTTACTGGAGGCAGATTTTGTACCTGTAATATAACATATTGATTTTTCTACTGTGGTGCAAAACCCCCCACATATATTTGCAAAGTTTGACAATGATAGAATATATGTATATGATGAAAACCTTATATGCTTGTTTGCTTTCTCTTTTAAAAGGAACTCATAACCACGCTGTACATTGGATTCTTGGGATTAATTTTTTCATCCTACTTTGTTTATCTTGCCAAGAAGGATGCAGTTGATGAGGATGGAAAGACAGGTTTCTCCAACTATGCTGATGCTCTTTGGTGGGGTGTGGTAAGTCCTCACCAACAAAATGTGTGTGCCAACAGGGCATAAGGTTTTTTGTTCAAGCTGTGATATTTTTAGAAAAATCTGGCATTTCTTTCTTTGCAGAATGTATTTCTGTAGGGAAGCTTGACAACCTCTTAGGAGGGATACAAGAAAGAATATAATAAATACAATTAAATTCTTGGGGTATTAAATTTTATTGTGAAAGCAGGTTAGCAAGTTCTTAGCAAAGGACACTGAATGTTTACAGATATGGAAAGTCCACATCTCAAAAAGAGTAGAAATTCCCTTCAAAACCTGTACCACTTCCTTTAAACTCTGCTTAGTTACCTGCGAAAGGTACATAACTTAAAAGGATACTATATGTGAAAGTTGGGTTAGTGACTCTGGTTTTTTGATCTTTTTGTGTAAAACTCACGCTCTCAGTAGTAATTCAGACCTTGATGCAAGTTACAGGTTCCTGTTTTTTGGTTTTTATCTTTAACTTAGATGCTGGATAAGCCTCTACTTCAGTGAAGTGCACAGAAATACAGACTATATTACATGTACCCTCAGTCATCACCCTTTAAGTGGTTCACTATAAAAATATTTTGAACACTAAATTCCTTTCACTATGTTGTCAAGTATTCATTTCATCTGCAGAGCATCACCTATGGCTGTGCTAAAAACAATACAAACCCAGAAGAATCTAGTGAAAAAAGGAAAATCCACGCAATGGCCAGATGGACCTGATGATCTAAGGTGCTGGGAAGCAATGAAATCATGAACCAACCCATAGAGCAATCACTTGTGAAAGTCCTCAATGGACGTGGGATAAAATTTTAAGAATATAAAACCTCATGGTTATAGGTGTGAGGCAACCTGTAGCTAATGGTGGGAAATAATGAGTGTCTCAGAAGCACAGATTGTGCTGCATTTTAAAAGGAAAACAATCAGGGTGTAATTGGAAGATACCCCATGCCAGCTTTAAGAGAACAAACCAGGACTCTTATTGTCACTTATTCTTCCATTATTTGAGCAGTTCACCTCAAACACCAGTGGATCACTTGTAGCATCCAGTTCTATCCATGTATATTCATGCACAGCTTATTCCTGCATGTGATAAAAATTCCATGTGAACCCAGTGTACTTTTTCTACTTATTTTTATTTTTATTTCTATTTCTATTTCTATTTTCTCTAGTTTTCCAGAGCTTGCTTCATTAGTTCCATTGAATATTTAGGTATGAATTACAAAATGCTTCTAAACACTGGAAGCTATGGCATTGATATGAGTAAAGAGTAAAAAGATTAAGGTTAAAAAAGTTGGAGTGTGTTTATACAAGAGTATTTTGGACTTCAGGAATTTAAAAGGAGTCATAAAGACGAACAGAGAAGTTTAAAATGCACATTACCTTGTTGGGATAGATGACTTGGGATCTGTGTTTCCAAGTGTGTGGATGGGACATGCAAAGTGTTCAGTGGGTTTTGTTATTTTCCAAAACTTGACTTGCTCTGTGTAGCAGCAAGATAAAATCAGCTCCTCTTTCTCTGGCTGTGTGAGGAACACTGTTCAAATTGTTGTTTAAGCTTTTCAGGCATCTAGGCCTCCTCAGCATTTAGTGAGTCACGGTGCAGGTGCAGTTCACAGCTGGGAACAGGAACAAAGGACAAAGTGAATCAGTTTCTTTTTCTTTTCAAATCTCCTGGAACATAGAAACACAGATGTGGAGTTACTAGGGAGTGAAATTTGATTTTTACTTTTGCCTTTCAAAACTGAGCCATTGGGAAAAAAAAAAAAAATCTTGGTAACAAGTATCTGAAAGTCTTACATGTCTGAAAAAAACCACAGAGTCTATTATGGGCAACGTTTTGGTTTGGGGAGAAAGTGCAAGCTTGCTGAACTTGATACAAATGACCTGAAAGGTTTAAATACAGAGAAAAGAGAAAATAAAGAACAAATGAGAGTTGGAATTAAATGCTAACTACATTCACCTGCTTCAGTTAAATGCTAGGTTTTTTCTCCTAGGTTTGGCAGGCAAACAGGTTAAACTGTGAAGACATACCAAAGACTTTGTGTGTTTTACATGAAGCCGTTCTCAGAAGCTGTAGCATGTAGGGCACGTGTAAACCACTTCCAGCAGCATGGTCAGTCTGCCAGAATTGCAACCCATGACACAGCAGTTTCCCTGTCCCTTTTGGGGATTGTTTCCTTGAGGAGAGAAGAGCACATAGGAGGCTTCTCTTCTGTTGGCCCTCCCTGCTTGCCTCTTGCTGCTTGTAATGCTTATTGATCTTGCTGCAAACTCAGCTATTCTGTACCACTGGGCTGGAGTAAAATACTTGCTCCAGTAAATTGGTGTTAACTGGCACAGGTACTTGGGATCAACTGCTCAGAATTTCCAGCAGTAAATTTCCATGCCAGAGGTAGCAGTTTGAACCCCTTTATAGTTAGTGTGTTTTTTGAGGTAGTTAGTTCTGACTCTTCACACCTGAGGACACCTGCCTGTCTTAAAACATCTGAGCAGCCCTGTTGACTGCTACTAAATCAGGGTTCTTCCCTTTTTGAGGTGTACACATGTGTGTTTAGAGCCTGTGCACACAGCTGGAATGTGCCATCATAAATCCGTGTTACAGGAGGTGTCATTTTCCAGAGCCCAGGTATTCAACATTCTCTGCTCAGAAATACTGATAACTTTGGGATGTACACGTAGAAAAAAAGTTCTGCTGTGATTAAGAAAGCCAGAGAATTACATTACTTATAATCCTTTCCATTTATTCAAAGTGCTAATTAGATTACTGAGAAGGAACCCTCTTAAGGTAGCCAGGGAAAAACTTTCTGAGACATGTTCAGGCACCTGCAGGAGTCTGCCAGCCAAACGCCTGCTGTGGAGATGGAAAATTCATTTTTTCTGTGGTTACAGCTTTCATGCTGTCTTCCATAGTAACACTAATGCAGCTCAACATTACTGCAGTTTGGTTTTAAGTCCTGTGTGCTGGAGAACTTAGAAAAAAAAATAACCAAACCCCCCCTCCCCCCCAAAAAAACCAAGAAGCCTTTCATAAGAAAAGAGAGGGGAAAAGGAAGGAAAAATCACAGACTTTGAGGGATCATCTGGGTGCACTGAGGAGCTGAAGTGCTGTTAAAGAAACAGAGCTTTAACTTCCTCCACTGCCCAGTAACATATGCTGCATTTCAAAGTTGAATTTTGGGGACTGGCAAACTCATGTGTTTGTCCTGCTTGTAGCACACAGCACCTGAGTCACTTGACCAGCCACATTAAATCTGGACAAACACCTGGCAAGGCAGAGCTCCTGCTGAGAGCAGTTTGCAGATCAAAAGAACAATATTCATTCAAGGATATAGATACTACAAAGTGGTCTTCATCAAGTGGAAAATTCGTGAAGAATAAACACAAATCTAACTGTTTTTTGGAACTTGGAAAAGCTAAGTTTGGTAGTAGTTGGTGATATTTTTCCCTGCAAATCTTTCTTCCAGCTCTGAGAGTAGGAGGAAATATATTCTTCCCATGCCTTTATTGCTTGATAGTTTCTTCTTAGAAGACTATTTTTGCATAACATCTAAGCATTTGTCAGCAAATTTTTCCATAAAAGGCAGCCTCTTTATAGTCAGTGTAAATTTGCATATTCTTTTAAGTCTGTTTTGGCTGTGTTTCTGCTACCATTCAAGGCGAAGTCAAGGGAGGGGAACTAGGTTTGGGGCTGGTGCTTCCAAATAAAAGTACATTTTTTCTATTTACAGTTCTCCCCAGCGGTTAGTATTGATGACAGAACTCTTCTGTTCCTCACCAGAAGCTTTTCACTTCTCAAGGGTCCAAGCCACGTTTCTCACACCATTTTATGGCAGCAGCAGAGCTCTGAGGATGCTGAAAACCCAACACTCCCATGGCCCAGGGTGTCTGTTTCAGACCATGGTCCTGCTATGACCATGGTGCCTGTCTGGTGTGATTCCCGTGGCGTGCTGTGGGTCCCTGCTTTGGGATCAGCTGATTATCCCCTTCCGTTGGGAAGCAGGGGGTCCTTGTTCCATCACAAACCTTTCTGATGGACCAGCCTCCACCTGGACCCTGTTTTCCCCCTGCACCAGGTCCTTCCTGACCTCTGGCTCATAATGAATTCTTTTCCATCCTGCTGGGGCTCTTCAGGAATAGCCCCAAACCTCTGTCCCGATTAGGTCCTCCTACCTCTGGGGCTTTTCAGGGCTGGCCTGCCACCTCCACAGCAAGTCCCTGTAGAGCCAAGTCCCTACAGATGCCAGACCTGAGGGCACTAATTGGCCTAATGACCCTGCCCAGCATGACCTCACTGGTGATGCTCCAGGCACACCCAGGGGCAATATTTAAGCACAGGAGAGATGGACTCTAGCTCAGCTGCAGCTGATGGACTCCCTTGATCCTGATTTCCACCCATGGGATGATGCCCTGCTATTGGCCCCTCCCTGTGGACTTCTGTGCTGACCACTGCTCTCGATCCTAATCCTGACCTGTGACTTGCTGCCAGACCTGCCTCGCTGTTGTGCTGCTGCATTATAATCCAGGCTCTTGGGTGGGCCTGGCTGCACTTTCTGCTTCTGTTTTGCTTGGAAGGGACTGTGGCCTGTCTGGAGAGGTGCTGCCCTGCTGGCTCTGTTGTCTCCTTTGACTGTGGGCCCCTTGTCCCTTAGGGAGTACCTGGTCCTGATAAGCAGTGATCAGATCCTTGTTCAAGTTCAGTTCAAGCACCTTGTGGCTTAAACACAATTTTGGGTGGCCAGGTCCTGTATTTGTGGGAAAGGAAGAAAGCTAAGCACAGGGCCCAGCTGTGTTCAGGTCTAGCTCTACTGGCAGGTTGACTTTGGGAGAGAACTCATCCTGGAGTGGTTGTGTGTTCCTCCTCTTGCTGTGAGGATTCAGCTGGGATGGGTGAGTTCTGTCCCTTTTCACTCCTGTCAGCACAGGTTTCCTTATCCCCACATCCAAACACTGTTGATTCACTCCTGTCTCATGATACTTTGCTAATTTTTTTCCCTTTCATTCTTTTGGTTTTTTGTGCTTTTTGGAGAGATAAATGTGCCCCATTGCACTGAAACAGGTGTTTGTTTCTGGCCTAGGTAACAGTCACAACAATCGGCTATGGAGACAAAGTTCCCCAGACGTGGATTGGGAAGACAATAGCTTCCTGCTTCTCAGTATTTGCCATCTCCTTCTTTGCCCTGCCAGCCGTACGTAGAACTTGAATCCCTTCGTTAAAGGCGTGTCCACCTCTGTGAATGCCTCTGGCTCCTGTAACCTGTGGACCACAGCAATAAACACATGCTATTTATTGAAGTTACACGATTCCGCTGTTGATCTGCTCAGTTTCAGATTTTTTTGTTGGAATAAATAGAACTCTGTCACTGTAGACATTGCAAAATTAATTTTATAAAGTCTTTTATTAAATGTCTGTTTATTCTATATGCTGAGTATTTGATTTAGGTATGTGAAGTCATATACAAGTCTGACTAGTAACTTTGGTTGTATTTAGGGTATTCTGGGGTCTGGTTTTGCCCTGAAGGTACAGCAGAAGCAACGTCAGAAGCATTTCAATAGACAAATCCCAGCTGCAGCTTCCCTAATTCAGGTAAGGCCACGACAGTAAAATACCTCAGAGTTTATTGGAGAGAGAGTGTGGCCTGGAAGTTCAAGTATTGAGAATCACCATTCCTAAATTTATTATAGATCTATAACTTGTGTTTAACCACTTTGCCATTTTGATCCACATCAGACAGTAGAGAAAATGAGATAATTGCCTCTCCCTTTCTGGAAGCTGCACTATACCTGATATTTATAGGCATAATGACACTAACTGGATGCAGTGAGTATATGTAGTGAAATATTAAAAAAAACCGCCAAAAAAACAAAAAAACCCCAACTTCATTATAATATTTAATTCATAAGTTCCTTTTCATATTCTTTTAGGTCCTGTGCATCTGCCAGATCCTGAGGTGATGAATGTGTGTACAAATACATGAAAAAACACACCTGTTTTTTGAAAAATCTCCCAGCGTAACATTCCATACAATAATATAAAGAATTAAATAGCACAGTGCACAAACATTCAATGTGGCACAGTGCAGAAAAAGGAAACTGCAGCATTCAGAGGGGGATTCACTTTTATGAGGGTCGAGTTGGATTTATTTATTTATTTTTCCTGTGGGCAGGGTTTGATCCCAGCTCGTGGGGGGAGCACTCCAAGAGCACACTGAAGATTTCTGTGTGATGTGTGTTCATGTCCTGGTGCAAACTGCATCCACCACGGCTATATTTTGTCAGGAATGGTGTTTACCTGGACTGAGGGGTTTGTTGTCAGTTGGATTTGCTGCAAAATTTGCCGTGCAGAAGCCCATTGACTGCTCCTCCAGTGAGGTTCTTTGGGTTTCTTTACAGACCCTGTGGCGCTGCTACGCAGCCGAGAAATCCTGCACCTCCACAGCCACCTGGAAGATCTATGTGACAGCTCCCGTGCAAAATCCCAAAAAGTCTCCAGCGCCATCTAGTCCCGGTCTGAGAAAACAGGTGACAGCACTGGCAGGGTTCGCTCTCTGCTTGCTTTTCACTTTAAATTATAATTAACTTGCCAGGAGCCTCGTGAAGCGCCTGAGCAATCTGGACACCCGAAATACGGTTGTTTTCCTCCTGCCACAGCACGATTAGTTTTGTTTTCCTTAAAATATTCTTGAGGAACAAATGTCTTCTAACTAAATTTGCCTTGTTGGTCAGACAGGTACCAACTCTCTATTGTTTTATCCCCTTTGGAGTCTCCTATTTTCTCAGAGCACAAGGCAATGGTGCCACTTTCCCATTTTGCATTCATTTTTCAAAGTAGTTCATACAGGAAGAAGGAGAAAGCCGGTTTAAAAATTTATGTTCACATTTAACCTATGGCTGACAGCAGCTTCTCTTCTCTGAAGTACTCCATGCTGCTTTTATCTCTTTAGAAATGAAGACAAATCCCTGAGTTGTGGGTGCAGGAAAGTGGAACAGTGTCTGGCTACAAAGGTGACATGGCCCAAACACAGTTCTGTGGTATCAATGCCAAGCTTTCCAGCAGGCAGAGGTCTGCAGCAGATCGAGCTCAGGGACCCAGTGTTTCCCAAATGATGGTCAAGGATTACCTTTAGGCAGTAGCATCCCACTGGTGCCTGTTTCCCAGGGAAAAAGGGCTGTGCAATTCCCCCTTGGCACATGGAGGATGCTGAAACAGCCTGATCTGTGTGCATGCCTGTGTTTTGGTGCTGGAGCAGTGTGACCTTGCTATGTCACAGCTGGAGACAGAAAAACCAGGAGGAAAGGGGTAAAGCTGAAGTTAAGACTCCTGTGTGTGTTGCTGAACAGCAAGCAATCCATGGTTGGAGAGATAGAAAAAAAGGTATTTTTCCCTCTGTTTTCTCTAGTGAGAGGGATTTCCATATATATATTTCCATAATATATTATTTATCTGAACCTCCCTGAGCCCGGCGAGCCCTCATTTAAGCACATAGTAATTGTTCTTTCACCTCTTACCAAAGGATCCTCTTCTCTTGTTCTTTCTTGGTCTGTAACTTCCTATTTTAAGGGCTCAAATATATATTGATCATTTTGTGCATGTTGTAGTATTTCGTTCTCCAGAGGATTCCTGGTTTTGTTTCCTGCTACAAGAGCCTGGAATCTTTGCTTTTAGAAGTATTTCGATGCATGTCAGTGCATCTACTGTCTGCAATAAATACCCATTTCTACCATTTTTTCCCCATTTAATTTTGAACATGCATTTGTTTAACTGCTGCAGAGCTGAACAGAAAAAGGAATTCCAAAAGTCTGATTGTAGACCATAACAAAGTAAGAATTGGCTTGGACTTAGATCAAGTAGCCTTGTGAATATACTGACCCTGCAGCTCTTTGTGTTGATCAAATCTTCATTTTTCTTTTTTAAGTACCAACTGCAGGGTGTTTATTAGGCTGTCTTTAGGCTTCAAAAATCAGGAGAACTGTTCGGAGGCTGGAGGAAGGATTTCTCTTCTCCTGAGGTGCCTTATTTAGCCTTTTTGGCAAAAGGTGAAGTTTTCTTTAGTTGAAGAGGCTGCACAGGGCCTAATTCGCAGTTCAAAGTCTCTGGTTATGTTTAATTAGAGCTTTAGAAAGATGTTCCAGACAAGGTGATAGATACTAAAGTCATTAGAATTTTGTATGGCTTGAGCTGCAGTCCCAATTTGAGAAATTTTACTAAAGACTTGATTTTTTGGAATGTTCTAGCTGCCTTCTGAGAATCAAATTCTTACCAGATTTTAGTTGATAATTCAGAATCAGACACTTTAAAACCATAAACAAAGGTTGCAACCCTTTCCCTGAATTTCAGTTCCAATCTTTAAATAAAAAATGTACGACCTCAAGTGAATTCACTGTATAGTGAAGCACACATGTGCATTTGTCTGTGTTTGAGAGCATCTTCTGATATCATTCCATTCCTACTCTCACAGGCCAGAAGATACAGAAGAAAAGGGAAGCTGGGCTGTGGGAATGGTTCTGCACCTGTAATAAACCCAGGAGAAAATTCCTTGTCTGTTCCCCAGATCACTTACGATCACATTGATGAACAAGAGGACAAAAAAGATGTGTCTTTCTACATTGATGAGCCCAGAGGTAATTTACTTAGGCTTGGTTTATCATTTTTCAAGAGACAATCTTACAAAGAATTGATGTGATGAAGAGAAAAGTTGTATGAAAAAACAATTCTAAGCAAATCAGTAAATCAAGATGCCTCCAACCAAGGATGGTTGCATAACAAAAATAGGGGGACACAAATTAAAGGAAGTCTTTAATTCATATGGTGAAAATATCAAAAGAGCTTTCTTTGTTCACCATCAATTAAAATGTTGGATGTATTGTTCATTTTTCTGTTTTGAATTATTTCAGAGGTAGATGGAAAGCTTCCTCAGATCTACCCTACCTTTAAACTTTAACTCCTTTTGCCTCTGAAGGAAGGAAAAATAAACCAGGAGAAATATTTCTACTTTTTTTTACAGCACCCTCTTAAACATTGTGCAAACAAATTGCGATAAGAAAAAACTATTTTTATGCCCACATCAACTAAGAGGTTTTGATAAGTGGGTTTTTTTCTCTTGCTTCATTTAAAATATTGTGTGTTTATATAAGTGATGGTTGTATTTCAACATGGAAACTGTCTGAATTTCATGCTGAGTTAAGATACTTGCTTTGTTTGCAAAATCCTTTTTTTAAAATTAAGTTTGTAATGGAAAAGTCCGTGTGAAATGGTATTGTTTACTATAAAAGATGTTTTTTTGGAAAGCTAATTTTTCCACTATTGCATGGATTTCCTTTGTCTGATGGGGTTGGGAATCTGTTCTGGATCTGCTACATCTTGAGCTAAAGGGGAGAATGTTTGCTCATAGTCTGTTCCATACCCGGAGGCACCGAAGCCTTGCCAAGGTTACTGAGGCATCCAGAGACACTGGCACTAATTTAAGGTGTGCTCTGGGGGGCTTTGGGTTAGACCTTCCTCTGTCTTTGATAAACCTGAGCACCAGCTCAGTATAAAACTGCTGCTCTCACATGACATTGAAGCTGACAGAAAGTGTCAGCCTAGACAGAGTGTGGCTGTGGTCTTGACATGAAGGTTTCTTCAATAAAAAGTACTTCAGGTATTTTTGCCCCCCAAGGGAACGTGTGGTGCCTTCTGAACTGGACACAGTCAAAGGTAGGAGTTCCACTGGCTTGCCCTGAATTTCCAGAGTTGGTGGATTGTCAGTGCCACCTGTGTCCTCCACTCTGGAGCAGTGGGATGTGGAATAGCAGGAACCTGGGAGCTGTGCCGTGGTGGGGCAACATCTGTAAGGGATAGGAACATCTGGCTCCCAGGATTTGGACAGACCTTCAAGACCTTGCATGCAACCTACAGCTGTGAAGTGCCAATGTGGAAGGCAGGGTTCTCCTGAGGGAGAGTTTTCATTGCCCCTCCTGTTCTTCCTTGTTACAATCTTGTGTGAATCTCTTACCTGTCACTTTGAGGTCAGGTTGCTTTGTTTTAACTGCTGTTTGGCATTTCCAGTGCTTTTAGGGTGCTGGGGGAGGGCATGAAGGGTATGATATTTATAACCAAAGTTTCTGCTTTAACTGCACGTCTCAGAATATTGTGTTCATTCTCAGCATGTTTATTGGACTGGAGCAGCTTCCCTTGCTGACCCTGTGACAGCAGATTTTGCTGAGTGTGTTTTGGTATTGTGATGTGATGGATGGAAGCAGCAAAGTGTTGTGCAACTGGTAGCAGTCCTGGAGGCCACTAAGATGGTGGGGACTCTGCTGGCTGTACTCGGGACTCTGCCAGTGCATGTTTGTTCACTAAGGGTGTGTTCTCTCAATGGTCATAGTTAATCTGAGCAAAGCTCTGTGTCCTAGGAAAGAGAGTGATAAGACAGGCCTGCATCTTTTCCTGCCTGACAGGAAAATGAAAGAATTTTCCCCACTTTTTCTGAAGATGTTTTCTTCTTGTACTTTCATTATAGCTGGCCTAATTTATTCTGAGAGACAGCCATGCATATTATTTCCTTACCAATTAAATTTTATCTATTTTTCATTTTCTGTCACTTTTTGCCTAAGCCAGTGTCAGGGTTAAATCACACTCAATTTGATTTTACTGATTCATTCCTTCTGTTGCAAAGCTTCCAGGAATGTAGCTGGCAAACTCAATTGCTCAATTGACTGAACATTCTTGACACCTCTCAAAAGTTTAAACCTGATTTCTCTCAGTGAAGTTCTCCTTGCCAGAATTAATAGGTTTCTATTCCTGGGAAGTGGAAGTACTGGGCTTCAAGCCTGTAAATGGGGGCATTTTTTTCCTGTCAAAAAAGCTGAAAGTAGAAAAGGCAAGAGAGAATCATAATTCAAAAAAGGTAATTGAAAGGGGCCATGCCAGCTTCTATTTGAGTGTTGCTATAGTGGAATATTTTATTCATTGCTGGTGGGGGCTGGATGTTTTGCAGATGATGGCAAACTGCAAGGTTGAATTAGATCACTTTTATAGGCCTGACCTGGGAGGAGCAGAGCTGCTGCTTTAAACCAGCTCTTTGCTGCTCTGGTCAGATGTGAGAGAGGGACTGTAGGAAGGCCTGAAATAAATGCCTGTCAGGAACAGGCAACACAGTAACAGCCCCACTGATAAAATTCCTTGTTCTGAGCAGAAATAGCTAGAAAGTAGTTCAAGTATCCTTGAAAAAGGAGACATTTGCCTTATTTCAGGAATGGCATTATGTGAACACACCTTTTCTCATGCAAATAGAATTTTTTTAATGACTTTTGTTCATGTATCCACCATCTTGGCTTGCTCAAACCTTGCTTAGGAGGCAGATCTTCCCAAGGTGGGAAAAAATGCTTTCCTTTATTTCTGTGAAGAAGGTTTGAGAAAAGGGAAACCTTATAAAACAGAGATGATCAACGTTAAGGTTCCTGAGAGGTTTGTGTGTATGTGGAATAGAAAACCCCCATGTAATTGGATAGTGCATAATATAGAAACAAGACCTTTATTCACCAAAAATGGTGGGGTTTTGAAACAAACACTTGATAACATAAAAGAAAAATTATTGCTAACCTCTGAACTGTGCATGAGGTTTTGGGTGTGACTGATGCAAAATGACCTGTAGTACTAAGAACTTGTCCATCCTTCCAGAAAGGGAAAGGCCAAAAGTCTTCTACAATAATAATTTCCTTGCTGGGAAGCAAACCTCTCGAAATGAAGCTATTTAGAAAAAAAAATTTAAAAGGAAAAACTAAAACAAAACATAGAGATTTAGAAAGTTCTAGAAAATAACTGTGATGCCAAGTCGTAGAATGGCATTGCAGAGAATGGGTTGGGTTGGAAGGGACCTGAAGGATGAAAGAATCCCAGAATGGTTTGGGTTGGAAGGAATCTTGAAGATCATCCAGTCCCACCCCCTGCCATGGGCAGGGACACCTTCCACTATCCCAGCTTGCTCAGAGCCCCATTCAACCTGGCCTTGGACACTGCCAGGGATGGGGCAACCACAGCTTCTCTGGGCAACCTGTGCCAGGGCCTCCCCACCCTCACAGGGAAGAATTTCTACCTAACGTGTAATCTAAATACCTCCTCTTTTAGTTTAAAACCATTCCCCTTGTCCTGTTGCTGTTTGCCCATGTAAAAAGTCCCTCTGCAGTGTTTTTACAAACTCCCTTTAGGTGCTGGAATGCTGCAATGAGATTTCCCCAGAGGCTTCTCTTCTCCAGCCTGAGCAACCCCATCTCTCCCAGCCTGTCTCTACAGGAGAGGTTCTCCAGCCCTTGGAGCATCTTTGTGACCCTCCAGTGCAGGCTTTTTTTCATGGCTGTCTGTTGCTTCAACTATTTCATACCAGAGTGTCTGATTTAATATTTTCATGTAGTGATTTGAAACCCTCAGTGATTCCATCCTCACCTGAGATTATATCCCTAAGTATTCTCTGTAGTCCTGAAATTAATCTTTACCTGTACTTTTGCCTGTCATTGTACCTACTCCTCTGCAGCAGGATCTGTTATCAGGATGACAAGACATATGCAAGCCCCCTGACATCTTTAATGTTCCTGTAGGGTTTAAAGAAGGCACTCAAGTATGAAGATTGTAGTTAGTTAGAAGAGCAAGATTGAGTGGCAGGTCACAAGAGACTGATCCATACAGAAGGGAAACGGCCTTTTGGTGTAACTGGAATTTTCTACATGCGTTTTGAGTTTTCTCTTCAAATACCAGCTATTTACCACAAGGCATACTTCACAAAATGAATCAAATAGCTGTTTCATTGTGCTTTTTATTAGGGAGGAAAAAAATCATAGAAATTTGAAAGTTTTTAGACCTTGAAGGTCAGCCTCCTGAGACAGCTCCAGCAGATGGGATACATTATTCTCTGTCAGCTGTTGTAGGTTGTATACACAACTCATTATTGTTAGATTTGTCAAAGTCACAAGACTCTCATAGTGATAAATCTCTGCTGGGCTAAAAATAAAATTCCCTATTTATCACTGTGCTTTTCTGTTTGCTTTTTGGAGTTTCTTGTATGCTGATGTATGCACAGTTTAAAGCAAAACTGCACAAGAGTAACTTTTTACCAGGAGAGGGGAGAGCACTGCAGTCTTCTCTGACCCCTTCACCTTTGTCATCCCTCTCATATAAAATGTGCAGTAGTGTTAATGTTGATATATTCTGTCTGTAATGCCAGTTTGGATGCTGACATTCCAGCATTCACCTATCTGGAAATGGGCTCGTTGTTCCCAGAGACTGGTTGCATTTCCCACTAGGAAAAGGGGCTGCTTTCCCTTATTGGTGCAGATGAATTACAGTCTGCAGTACATAGAAAGAAGCAAACATTTTAAGTGAAGTGGATTCAGAGATTCCAGTGCTGACAAGCTGAGAGAAAGGTGAGAAAAAACACGTGGCCAAAATTAACAGAATAAAGCAAACACCAAAGCTTTTGAGGGTCTGCATAGCTGTCAGTAAGTCTGAAAATCATAAATATAAAGGTATGCACCAAAGTAGCATGAGAAGGTATCCAGATACCACGCTTCTGACAAATGTCATGCTCTTCAGAAGGTGGGTTTAGCAGATGGTGGTGGCTTTGCAGTGAGAATTTGTGGTCAGTGTAGAGCTGTTTAACTTCTCCATTTGTCTGTCAGTTCAGGATTTGTACTAATGGTACTTGCCCATGTGTAAAAACTGTGGAACCACCTCTTTACCAGAAGGTTTTCAGTCGTTAGTCGTTCAGCCCTGGCTGCCCTGAGTGAGAACTTCCAGTGAATTCTGTGGTTTATCTTGTATGGCCAAAGTGGATGAGAGGACTGGGGGTGGGGATGGGGTGAGGGAGGTGCAGGAAGAAAACAACTAACTCTGCCAAACCCACTCTTACTTCTGATTAAATCTGGCAGCTTTTGAGGTTTAAAAATTTATTTTTGTTCTGCATTTATTCAACTCCCTGTTGTGCCTGATTTAAGAGCAGGGTTTGGATCACTGGTCACACCAGACTTGAGCATGGACTTTGTACCAGATGTTCGCAGAGACCACGGCAATGCAGAGTAAGGGAAGGTGTTTGCAGCTCCCTCAGACTTTTTCTAGACACTATCAGCACAGCAGTGGGGAAAAAAATAATAACTGTGAGTTGAAAAGGAGGGCATACCCCAGCATAGATATTTTGTTGCCAAAATGAATATTTCAGATAACTGTCAAAACATCAAAAATGTAGAAAATGAGAGAAGCAAATAAATTGTATTTGAGTCAACATATTGACTAATAATGAAACAGAGGCAGCTTTTTAAAGTAAGATTATAAATTGACCTGATAAACTGTGAAGTTTTTGGTAATCTCTTTCACAGTACTGATGCAACCCTGATACTTTTTACTCTGGGATCCAGAATATACATAGTCTTGCTGTGTGAGGCTCTGGGCAAGAGAAGAAAGGAAGAAAATCCAAGACCCTAGAAATCTACTCTTGATGATGAAGTCAGCAACTGGATTTCTCCTTTGTTATGTTTGAGGAATCACCAGAATCTTCTCACTAAATACAGGCCCTTGTGGGGTTTTCCTGACATCTGCATTGGAGAAACCTATTAGTCAGAGAGGTCTTCTGTAGCCTTGGTCCAGGAGGTTGGACAGTACCATGAAACCATTGGCTTAGCCGGCCTTGGGAAAAAGAGTGAAACGAAAAAAGGTTTTTCAAGAATGGAAAGTCAGAGTTAATAGATGAGGTATGGTAGAAAGTAGGTTAAGAACTGTTATACTCAGTGTTCTGTGTAAGAAAGGGTGAGTACACATAAAAGTAGAACTAGAATTTAGTGCTACAATAACTGAAATCTTGACTGAATTAGTCCAGATCTAATTGTTACAAAAGAGAATCAAATTCAGTGTGTTTTATTTAATAATTAAAACTGCAGCTATAGTAAAAATTCAATTAAAACTGTAGAATTTGCTTTTAAATTTCTGCCTGTTTTGCTGGTATTTGTGCTCCTCCAGTTCCTGGATATAATTTGCTGCAGGAGGAAGAGGGGAAGCACACAATGACTTGTTGAAATCTCATGTCCTTAACAGGGAGGAATATGATGTTTGTGGTGACGGTTTCTCCTTTCTCTCCTGGGATCCACTTACAAATGTTTCCTAACACCCTCTGACATATTTCCTCATTGCTGTGCAGCTCCAGGTTTCATCTGAAATTACCATGTTATGTTCCATTTTATGTGTGTGAAATAGAATTTATTTGTTCTCTGTTACCCTTACAACCAGTTTTGTCCTGCTTCAGGACTGCTTTTTATTTTAACTGACCATTAGTGAATTGTTTATAGCTGTGGGGTCTCCAGTGCCAAGCCTGTGCCCCATCTCTTATCTCCTGCCTGTACTCACACACTGCATCCTGTGTTTCCACTTCTCAAGGCCTCTGATATTCTGCCCAGCCTGTATTTCTGTAAACTCTGTCATTATTTGGTTGTAAATATCTCATCCTACTAAAATAACTGCTGCAGATAGGGAGGCATGGTTGTGCAACACAAAGATAAACAGAAGTAAAACCAGATACAGACACCTGCTCAATTAGAGAAATTGCTGTCACAGCTAAATCAGGGGCAGGTCAGGGAAGGTCTGGACAGAGCAGCCAGAGACGCCTCATCTCTCAGGTCCTGCAAATTTACCAGCAGTGCTAATCCAGCACAAAATAACTTGGGAGACACAGGAGCTCCTTAGTGAATTCCCATGAATATCCCAGGCTTCAGCTTTTCCAAAGCTTAGGAAAGATGAGAATGATCTGGGTAAATTGTGAGCTTTTCCTTAACAGTCTAAACTTGAGATGAAAATCTTTGCAGAATGAAAGTTTGGCCCAGATACCAGCCGTGAAGTGTAAACACAGTCATGGTGTCAGGAAACAGTTAATAATTTTTTCTTTCTCCTGAAAATTAACACTGAATTTGCTAAAATTGACACTACAAATTGTGTCACTAGCTATTAGCTAATGATTCAGTGAGAAGCAAATAAAGTTAGAACAGAAGAGAAAGGACTGGAAAAGATGCGCAAGTCAGGTGGGTTTTAGTTCTCTGGGCCTGCAAAGCAAACAGCTGAGGAGTCAGGGAATGATCAGAAGGAACCTGAGAGCCACTAACAGCCCTGACAGGAGGCTGCTGAGATGCAGGATGATAATTTAAAATACAAAATTTCTGTCCAGCTGGAACCATCTACATTTGCTTTGCACTGCAGGGTAAAAGTAGCTGATATATGTAATCTCGACAGAGGTTATATATAAGTGTATAGAGACATCTAAATCTAAACAGGCTGATATGTAATTAGATGGAAGTATAAATATTTAACTCTAAACATATCTGGTCAAAAACGATTTTCTGTGCAATAAGAAATATATATACTATATATTATATATATTAATATATATATTATGTATTATACATATATATAATGTGTTAATATACAATCTAAAGAGAAGTGTAAACTGACCCAGCCTAAACAGATACATAAATGTAAACATAGAAGTGTAAATTGAGATAAGGTTGAATAGATATGAGATGTAGTGGTTAATTCATGCATATGTAAATGTGTCTACATCTAAATAGGTTTAAGAGAAAATAGATCTAAGTGAAAATAGATAAGACACATGAAATATAGCTATTCCCCACGTGCAAGTAGCTGTCTGTGTGTGACAATGTAAATGTCTCTACTAGACAAGGGTGTTAAAAAGAAAGAAAAGGGTGTTTTGAGAAAGGACCACACTCTAAATATCTTTTTTTGTGTCCCTCCCCTTTACCCTGTGTGCAGAGCTGGGGCTGTGGGTAGGGGAGGGCGGATGTGCTTGCTTTGACCCCCTTCCTGATGGGTTGGGGTGGCCCTAGGTGGGGTCAATAAGGATGGTGATGATGGGGCTAAGGCAGCCCCTGGTGTGGTCAGTGAGGGTAAAGCAGGTCCTGCTGTGGAAAGAGGCTTTGGCTTCCTGGGGACTCCTGGGCTCTGCTGCTGGAGGGAGCTGGTGAGGGGAGGCAGAGGCAGTCCCAGGGTGTCTCTCCAGGCCCAGCAGTGAGGGTATCTCCCAGGAGTTTGGGGGAGTACCTTGTGTGCATCTGAGTGCAGAGTTTTAGCATATCTCAAGAAAGATGTGCCATAGAGCCAGGCAGGACAGGGGAGCAGAGCACCTGAGGAGGTGAATCAGGGTGTGGTGTCAGATGTCTGTATGAGGAGCCTACAGGGTGGTGGTTTTAACTAATATGAATATGTAAAGCAGTAAGTAAAGAGGGATATAAGCACTGTAAGATACTTGGGGCAAGTAGAGGTACAATATTCCTCTGTCAGGAGCAGTCATGAGGTGTTTTCAGTTTTGGATCTGGATTTCAGGAGTGGGTCCTGAGAGAGGATGACCTGCCCTTGTGAAGGAAAGCACTGAGCCCCTGTCCATCAACAGCTTACTCTCCCCTCACCTTATCTGCGAGAACAATCCCCAGATATATTCAATTTTGGAGCTTGGCTCCAAGGGAAGGAGGAATTTAAGAAGGAAAAATAAAAGGAAAAAACCCACCCACAATAAAGCCAGTCAGTAGGAAGGAAATAAGTAACAGGGAACATGAATTAGTCATGAGCAATCATGTCAGATCGAGTGGGTTTTGTTTTTCCTCTGATGTGGCAATGTGCGTTTTAAGTAGGAGATAAGCAGAAGACAATTTTCATACTGATTTAAGTCACCCTTTCCTGTATCATCCGTGTGTGTGCATGAACACAGGGCCTGGATTATAGCCTAGAAAACTGGCTTAGGCTCCTGTACAGTGGATGAAAACGTGCTGGAATATGATACTTAACAAAACATTTACCAGAGGTTTGCTGTTGAAATGACAAATGCATTTAGAGAGGTTTCTGCCTCAGGTGCTATCAGATAAACCCATTGAGGGGCCAGGCCATGGGTTAGAGTGGGATTTTTATTCTGTTTTGTAGAAGTGGCTGAGAGAACTCTGGAAGGCAGCCTGGGAGCCTTCCCCAGGGTAGGGATGCTCCTGCCCTGTCTCCCCCCTAATCCTGGATCACAAATTCCCTGCAGTGATCTGTCCCCACACTTTTGATCTGCAGCAGCTGCTTGACCTGATCTCCAGTCTATTAACCAGCTGTTTATGGGACATGACCCCACAGTGTGGAAGAAATAACTCCATTCTGGTGTTGAGGGATGTGTTGGGCTCCAGGGAGCTGGGACAGCTTTGCTGCACTTGCCCTGCCTGGGGTCAGGTGGACCAAATCATTTTGGGGAAGCAAAGGCAGCCTTGGAGAGAGTAGGAAAAGAGGGGAAATTGGGATTTGAGCTTTCCTTCTTTGTGGAGGGCAGGGAACCCTGGTTAAGACCATGAATTTTCTAATTAGTCAAGTTACTTTATTATTAAAAATTGTCCTGCAGCTTGTGCCGTTGGGAATGGGGAACTAATATATAACTTAAGGTAGTCTGGGAAAACAGTCTCTGAAACATGCTCTTAAAAATACAGATAAGGATGTGCTACACAGTTTGGATTTCTCTCACTATGGCTACTTAAGAATTCCATCTTTTTGCTAAGTTTCAGGGAGGTAGCAACAGTCTCACCCCAGTGTGAAAATGGAACATTGTGCCATTTCTAATGTGCCAAAGCCCAAACTTCAAACTGCAGTAATTTAATTTCAAACTGCAAGGCACATGTCCATGCAATCCAGTGGATGAGAAAAAGGAAACAGGGAGAGGGGGGAATCCCAGCCAGCATTTAGAGTGGTGGTGACACGCATGCAGCTGTAGTGCTGTGGACTGTGAGGTTCATTGCAGTTCCCTGGTGACTGCATGGAAGTGAAGGCATTTTTGAGCCAACATGGAGCCTTTTTACTGAAGGTGAGAAGCAGGTTCTTATAAATGGGAATAAGGACAACTTTTTGCATTTCTTCCCTTTTTTTTTTTTTTGTGTGTGTGTACTGGTTTTGTAAAAAAAGCCCAGAATTGTCAGCTTTTGTCTCAAACCCTTTTCCACAAGTGAAATGGGTTAAAGTGAGGATCAAAGGCAGTGACAAAACCCCAGCACATCACAGCGGGCCCTGCTGGAATCCTTGTGTTGGTGTTGGGGCTGGCTGTCCAAGGCTCATCCCGTGCTGAGGAGGGAGGGCTGGATTCCTGGATTCTGTTACTGATTCTCGGGGTGACCTCGGGCAGACAGTTAACTCACTGTGCTTCGGTTGCACCGTCTGCTACATAAGTCTTGTCTCTGTCACGGAGATGCTGTGAGTCCTAACTCTTTATGAAATGTTTTCAGACTGACACAGCATTACAGAAGTGGAGAACACAATAAGTCAATGCAGGATTAAACATGGGCCTGCACAGTTGTTTATCCTTAGCATAAACAAGGAGGAGTGGTAATCAGGGATGGCACGTTTTGCAAGAAAAGCTAATTTTTGCAGGAGATGTAGTGAATGCTCTGTGGGGAAAAGATGATGTGATTTAATCTAGAATGGAAAGCTACTTTTTAGCCACAAAAATTTGGTTTTGTTCTTATGGAAATGACAAAACATTATTGTGGGAGATCAGGGCATCATGTCTAAAAAATTATAGCCTTTTAAACTGGTTTTACGTGGATGGTGGAGTAGTAAATATACTTTTACTACTCCTCAAAATATTCTTTTAATCTAAGTGAATTAATATCTTGAAAAGCCTGTATTTTGCTTATTTCAGTTGTGTGTCAGCTGGGAATGCTGAAAAGATTCCATAATTAGAAGCAAAATAAACACTAGTTCTTTGGGGGCAGGGCTGTGTCCCTATATACTGACCATTAGCTGAGAAACAGAGAAGAAAAGACTGAGTGTTCCCTTTTTTTTGGTTTTGCTCCCTGTTGAAGTAGCCAGGTGTAGCCACTTCTAAACCATTTACTGTGCTTCATGTGTCCCTTTACACAGCATTCTCTTTGCAGTCAAAGACAGTGCTTGGGAAATAATTTTGATATACAGGCGTGCATGCTGTTCTTTCCAGATTTTCCCAACCACAACTCCATGGGAATATTTGCCTTGGAAGGAATTTGGAAGTTCTGTGCTTTGGAAATGCTTCCTTGCCCTGCTCAGAATAAATGCTGGGATGGAAAATCTGACCTGTCAGTTTGCTTAAGGACACACACACACACAATGTCTTTATTTCAGTTTAATCCTATCAGGTGTGAAAAAACCTCTGAATGGCTGAGGATAAATAGGAGACAAGCCTAAGAAGTAAAGCTTTGTTTCAACCTCTATACATGGTAAAAAATGTTTCTGCCCTGTTTGAAATGAAGTGATGGGTCATAAAGGTGATGCCTGTGTTGCTCTGAGCCATGGCCTGGTTTAGTGACACCTTAATATTTCTTTTGTTCTACTTTGACTTACTTCAGTAGACAGCAGTATGTGCAGTGAGAGGAGCTGTGATTTAGGGTTTACATCACTGGGGTATTTCAAAGAATATTTGTTTGTTTGTTTTTATTTTTGAGCTTCTTCCTTTTAATTTTTATCTGCATAAAACCTGTCAGACTGGGGGTGAGAACAATTAGTTGCTAGGGAGGCTGTTCACAGTCTCTGTTAACCATGAAATCCCAGGGAAAAAAGGTGCTGCACCCAGTGTCTGCTACTTAGAGTCAGTTAGAACTCTAAGGGGATTTGTCATGACTATGGCAAAAAAGAAAAGCAGCTGCTTGTCATTTGCTTAACCTTGCTTGGTCTGAATTTAATCAGTAGAAAACATCTGGAACTGATTCCCCTTCAGTTCTGGAGTGTCCAGTAATCTGCTGTGTACATACAACTGGTGCACCTTTAGCATTGGAATACTTGGCTAAATCATGTTTTGCAATACTGTTATCTTTTGGAAAGAGAAGAGGAAACAACAGTAATTTCCCAATGAGCAAATATTTGCAGTGTTCTGTATAGGTTGCATCGTTGGTTGATCTTGTGCAGCTGTCGTATGAAATCTATTGATCAGAGTTAATAAATCTCCAAGTGAGTGAGACTGTTTATTTGTATTGATTAAAATTGGGCCAAATTCTGAGCTGTTTAGCAGTGCTTGACTACAACTGATGAAGCAATTTGACCTTGTTACTTTTTTGATAGAATGCAATGTTGAATTATGAGCAAATTTTGAGGTTGTAAAAAGCTTCTGCCTATTACCTAGGAGTGGTTTTGCTTAAAAGTCTTAGTCTTTCCTGCAGAGTTAGGGAGTTGGATTTTTATAGTAGATAGCTTATGATACCTGCTTTTAGCTGAATTTTCTGTTAAATAAAATTCAAGACTGACTTGGATAGTAATACTTGATAAAATGGAAGCCATGTTAAAAATCCACTCAGAGTGAGATACATGGAAAAATAACATGCATTTAAGCAATGTTTTGTGTACACAATGCATTCCTTTTTACAAGGGAAGTTGGCAACTCAAATATGTATTTTTTCTATATAAATTGTGTTCACTTGCAGGAGAGCATTTATATTTTTAAAAGAACCACTTTGGAAACCATGAGTGAATAACTGTCTCTGGAAAAAAGCTCTTTCTTCTTAGTGTTCTGCTCAGAGAACTTTGCAGTGAATATCCCGGTAGTCCTGGCCATAATTTCTGTGGGAATTTCTCTGGGGTAAGGCCCATAGAGGTGGGGGAGGTTGATGAACTTCCAGGATAGCCTTTGTTCTCTGCTTTGCCCCCTTTATTAGGCAGTTCTACTTTCCCTTCCATGCTCATGTGGATAAAACTCCTTTGTGGCACCTCCTGTTTTGTGTTATGAAGAAAATTACAGGTGTGATTAGTTCTACCCAAAACAGAAAGTAGCCAGCTTGGGAATATAAAGCAATGCTGATGGCTTTTAAAATAGTGTATTATTTTAATTATGTGTTATTTTTGTCTTTTTCATCTGTAATAGTGATAATCCACCATCAAGCAGAAAAAAACCCTCCTGGATTTCCTCCCTCTCATTCTTGCTGTGGTCTGACATGGACTTAATGTCCCTGTCAAAGGAGAAGAATATTTTTTCCCCTTTGGGTAAGGTGAATTATGAGGAGAGCATCTGTAATACAATTCTGATAACTAATTCATGGAATTCTGGCTTGCACACAGCCTGGTCCTGGATCTGCCTCATGAGTATGTAAACTGCAACCATGCTCTGACCCTTTGGGTCTATTTGTGTTCCTTTAACTCTTATATTATGCTGAGTTCTCAGAACTTGATTCCAGTTGTAAAAAACCAACAAACCTTAAGCAGCATAATTCCAGTGTTTGTTGCTGGTGGCTTTTTTGTACTGTTTGGAATGGGGTGAATCAAATCATGGCAATGGGATATCTAGAGCTGGTTGTACTAACCCAATTAAGATCCTTTCAGGTCAGGTTGACCTGGATCCATCCTAGATTAGTTTGTGCTGAATGAGCTGTCCTGGACCAAGGGCAGCCCTAGATAAAGTCTGCAAGTTTCTCTTACTGTTTATGTGAAGGGCTCAGATTGGCTCCTTTTCCTATAACCTTGTAAAAGAGAGAGGACAGAGTGTGCACTGGATTTTGGTATATGCAGGGGTCCAGCAGCTGAAGGCTTACAGGGGTAAATTTAAAAAGCCTGGTGAGCAGAAAGCATACAAAAAAATACACTCAAGCCTGCCTGACCACAATAAAGTGTGTTAAATAGGATTTTGTTGCTTTTTTGGTTTTGTTTTGTTTTTTCTCCTGGAGAAATGGGATCTCCAGAAGTTCTGTGGTTGCACTGTTTCTAGTGAGGTAAAATCACATTGGTAACACAGTTAGGTCTGTTGATAGGCCAGATGAGCAAAGTCACTTTTAGCTGCTAGAGATCTACTTGGGTAAGGTAGTGATGGCTTTATGGGGTTTCTGCCTGGTAAAGACCTTCAATTTACATTATTTGCTGTCATCTTCTTTTTAATTCTCCTTGAAGGGGTAAAGATGTTCTTTGCTACATAAATTAATGTGTTAGCATATGCCAGTCTTGGATGTGAACTGGCTGTAGTGGAAAGAGGGTTGAAATACTTCCTGGACTTCTCTTGTAATTGGAAAGCAAGGCAATTTAAGTTGGAGTCAGTAAAGGCTGTTTCAGTAGTAATTTCTAATAAAAAAATTAATTTGAGCAAGTTTATTGCTTACTATTTGAAAGAATTTAATTCAGAATAAGGCTTCTTAAGGAGACTCCTGATGCTCTCTTGTGCTGCCTCTTTTACCTCCACATCTGCCCTCTCAGCATTGAATGGGTTTTTGTGTGTTCCCATTTCCCTGGGTGCAGTGACACATCCACAGTCTTCCCTTTCCCTCCCTGCCTTCAGCTGCTGCTGTGCCTGGGCCAAGCAGTTTTTCTCTACACGAGATGGAATTATCAGAGATTTTTCCAATGTTTATCTTGTTAACTTCTCTGCCAGCTGTCTGAAGAAACTGTGCTGGGGGAGGTAGGGCATCAAGGAGGAGATCCTGTGCCATGCAAGCAAACCCCATCATCATCATCATCATCATCATCATCATCACCTTTGCAAAGCCAGAAATGGTCAGTGCTTTATACCCACCAAGTGTTCCAGTCACTTGTAACTTCAACACATCTAAATCTGACTCTCAGATGGGGAAAGGGCTGTATCCAAATCTGGATAAGGGAGCACTAAAGCATTTATAGCAAAGCCAGCTCATAAGGCACGCGTTTGGGGGAGATTTGGGAGGTTTCCCCAACAGCAAAACATAGACAGTGCTCAGAATAAGGAAATAACTGCATGTGAGCATCAGTGGAAAGGAAGGGGTGAGGGGAGGTAGGGAACAAGGCATTAATTTTTCCCTATTGATCTGAAACCAAATCTCTCCAGTCCTTGGGTGAAACATTTGGTACCCTCTGTGCTGCCAAGAGTTTGAATGGCAGTGACAAGCCTGGGTCTCCATGCTTTAGGATTGTAATAGGAGTCTTTGCATTATCCTCCCCAGAGCAGTAACTTATCTCTTGGGCTATGCCTTCGTTATTTCCAGAGTCTGTAACACCTTCCTCTGGGACTTTATTTGAATTAAAGTAATTTTGCTTATATCCTACCTTTCTAGGGCTGTGACATGCTGCTTCACTGGTGTTGCATGTTTTCCCCCTGTAGCAATATTAACAGCGTTGGAGGCTACTGCATGAATTTTCTATTCACTGGGCAAGTGCACATTCATATCTGCACTAAAATCAGTGTAAACAAATTGTGGTGTTATTCTTAACACCACGTGAACAAATTTATTGTGTCAGAAGCCCCATCAAGAATCCTTGGATACCACCTCAGTCTTGGAAAGTGCCCCAGCTGCAGCCCATAGGATGTTCTGTGTGCAGCCAGCACTGTGTATTTGTCCTGCCCTTGTGCATCTGCTCTTCACCTCAGCTGGAGACAAGGCAGTGCATAAAGCAGTTCTTTGTCCTGCTGTGTTGTTATCTGATATTAGGCCAATCTAGGTGGGGGTTTTTTTGTCTCAGCAGTGGTACATACCATCCTGGGATGGCTTGTACTCTGCATCTGGGTGGCCAGGGAATCCTGCTATCCCCTAAATACACTTACAGAAAAATATAGATGTGCATATATAGTGAATTATTATTTTGTCCATATTTAATAGAGGAAGTGAAATGGTTATTTCAAACCACTACTGAATAAGCACTTGAGAAGTCTTAAATATTTGTTTTGCTGGACAAAAAGAAGCTCAGTCTTGAGCGATCTCTTGTTTCAGATATGAACATATTTGTTGGTTTACTTAAAAAGAGCAACTTAACAATTTTCTGTTCATTTTTACAAGCAAAAAAGAAAAATATCCAAGTGCTCCAATGAAGTTATTCTAGAGAAACTTTTATTCCAGTTATCATATGATTGTATGATAGGACAAGATGGAACTTGGAAGTCACTGTTTGGATTCTCCAGCCAAATTAAGACAATGAGTGGTATCTGAATCTTTCATGCCACAGAAGATGGAAGGGAATATTCTGCAAGGGTTTGCCTGCCAACACATAGCAGAGCATCTTTGGTTGGTCAGTGACACAAAGCAGATAGTCCTGAGCACATTTGCAATTTCTGTCATCTTGACAATGTGTTTGAAACTATTAATGTTGGATGTTGGTTAGGAAACAAATGGATTTGGATGGATGGATTAGAAAACAAATGACACTTTTTTGTTGCTGTTAAAATTAAAATGTTTGGTTGGAAATCGAGATGGTATCATGAAGCTGGGTTTTCCCCTGATGGCTCTGTTAGGGTTCCATGTCTGTAATGGTGTGTTTATATTAAAAAGGGAATGATGAGTGTGATAAATAATAAGATTAATAGCACTAAGAACGAGAATTGAGCCGTGTTATTTTCACACATAGCAAAGATGAATTTGTGTCTCAGTCCTCAGTAATGTGGTTTAAAAAAGCTTGGATGGAACCAAAGCCTTGTAATGGGACTGATAGGGTAAGAAAACACACATCTGCTGTAATTTGCACTGTATCTCCTTTCCCTGAAGATGCTGATCTCAGTCAAGTCACTCCAGAAATTCAGCATTCATCCAGATTTCTCTCTAGGAGTGTCAGAATCTACAGCCAGTCTGTACTGCACTGACTGTTGTACACAGCAATCTCAGCACTAGCAATGATCTCCCACTTCCCTGCTTCTCAGGGCTTCCTTACCTCCTCTGGAGGATGTGTCCCCTACAGATGCACTGGGGTCACTCACACTGACAAGTTCAGGGTGTATTTGAGAGTGAACTTTTTAACCCTCTTCATGCAGGTCCCTTGGTGGAGGGAGAGAAGAGCTTTGTCTCGTGACATCTCTGTGGTTCTCACTGTCACAGAAAAGTCATGGCCTGCTGCCAGAGGTCACCCTCAGTCCCAAGAGCTGCAGGACACATTCAAATTTATTTCTACACTGTCATCAGTAAAGAGAGACTTTAGGCCTCTGAGGGTGTGTTCCACCTTAGGGTTGTGTCTCAGTTTTAAATACCACCATTCCCTTGTCATACAAACTTTTTGGTTACTATTGGGAGTGTAGAAGAGGTAACTACTCTGGGTCTTCTCAGAATCTGAGTTTCAAAACATTTGAATTTTAGTTGTAGCAGCAAAAGCTTAACAACTTCTTTAGAGTATTTTTAAAGCTCTTTAATTATAAATATTTTCTAGTGGAAGTTCTGAATAAGAAATATGGAGAAATTGGAATTAATAAAGAATGCACATCCTGACTGAGCTCTGAAGTACAGAATTGAAGACCCCATGAATTTAATTTTAAATAAAATGTGATCAGTTAATTTGCAGCATTTTTAGGAAGATAACTTATTGTGAGGAGGGGTTGTGCTTATGTTTCAGTTTGAATTCTATGATCTGAAGATCTGTCAAAATGTTCATGGTATTGGTAACACATAACAATGACTACTTTTAATTCTCTTTTTAGCAGTTGCAACTTAGACTCTTACCCAAATTACTGCCCTACCTAAAATATTCTTACATTCAAGCTATAACAAGTATTTGGAGCAAATATATTCGAAGTAGAGAATACTTCTATAAAATGTTGTTTCTTTACACCTGGAATGTATGAAATAACAGCTGAAGCTTTAGTTTGGAATAGTTTTAATTTAGTGTAGTCAACAGCTACAGATTATTTTATTGAACTTGTTTTGGCCTTAAGGACAAACACAAAAATTATTTCCTCTACTATTAAGATTTACTTTAATTTACAGATTTTTTTTTTTTTCTGAACAGGCAGGTTGGTAACAATATTTTTGGTATTGAATTCATGATTAACACTAGTAAATAGGGAAATTGTTCTACAAGGGTTCAGTTGTGGGAGGGCAAGAACTGCATAAGACCAGCAAATAATTGTGGCATATTTCACTGTAATTACAGTAATTGGGTTTTGTGTTCTTGTGAGTCAAAACATTGACAACAATTCAGAAGATGTTTCTGTTTTTACTGTCACTGCAGTTTGTATGCTTTGACCATTAACAGGCATGAAAAATAAAAATGTTTTCAGACGGGTTTATTTTCTTTAATAGCCACACTAAAACTGTACTTCCTTGTTAAAATAAATACTTTTACTATAATGGCAGTTCTGAATCCCATAATGGAATGTAACTCTATATATTTATATTACATGATAAATTCCCTATGTGTAATTCTAAGAGTTTGTATGTGTTAAGAGCTCTCCCTGTGGAGCTAACAAGCTGCCAAATTACATTTCACTGACTATTAATTGTTTCAGTTTAAGGTCAAGTTCTTCTTGTCCTTTTAAAAAAAAAGAAAGGCGAGCAGTGAAGAAGGATCCCTTTCAAAGCTATTTTTGTCTTACTTTCTTCACTGTTATTGCTGTACATTTCGTTCTTCAGAATAACTAAATGAACAGTCAAGTCTTTCCAGCCTTAAAAAGTTAAATGCATTAGTATTGGTGACTTGAATTTGGCCTTGGAGAGCTGGTCTCTGAACATATTCTCAAGGTGTAGATGGTATCTCCGTTTCAAAAACATGTTAAAAATACTTGTGGGCACAAAGATTGTGTTAGATAAGCAAAAGAAACAGAGTAAGTCTTAAGAGAATAAAGAAATGCTTGTCAAAATAGTTTGCTGTAGAATACTGAAAAACTTTGCTCTCTTGACATCATTTGAATGCCACTTGTCTTATTAGATGCTTTCCCAAAGGTGTCCTGGTCACATCCCTCCTGGACCAGCTGTGGCAACATTTGGGCCTCAGGTGATCATGAAAAGCAGATTTCTGTTTTTTCTGCTGTCATAATCCTCCTGCTGCTGCCAAGAGGCACAATTTAATAGCTATTAATTAATGTATCTACTGTGCAATTCACTCTTTGGGTATCTCTGATGCTTTGCTTCCCCAGCCAATGAGGAAAATGTGTTTTCCAACCTGTTGGCCAGACTTTACCCACTAATACCTTCCATAACAGCCACACAGACTTGAATGGGTTTGGAAGTCCACTTTTTTTTGTGTCTCTTTAGAAGAAACAGCTTTCATAACAAAAACAAAAAAAGCAATACTTCTTTTCAGGAACAGAGCCCAGAGAGAGGAAATGTTAAAATGAAGGCGACCTTGTATTTTAGAGATGGGAGATTTCTGTGATTTGGGTTGAGAATGAGAAACCCTCTAGGATTCAGTTATAGGCTGCCTGTTTGCCTGCCCTCCTTGTTTTGGGGCCCTTCCAAGCCAAACCATGACTCTATCGTGCATGTTGGGCAATAATATGAATATTTACTGCATGGCTGTAGATTGTATGTGGTCTAACTGCCTGGATGCTTCCCCCTCTGGCCTTCTCCCTCTCACAGGAGAGGGATAGGATGTGGCATTTCAGGAGTAAATGGAACTCTGCCAGCCACAGATCTTTTCCTATGCATATGGAAATGCCTTTAAAGCCTCTAGTTCTTACAACGAAACTTGTGCCCTCCACCTTACTCAGCTGAACAGACTAGAAGATCCCAAATGCTTTGGGTTGGAAAGGACTTTAAAGGTCATCCAGTTCCACCCCCTGCCATGGGCAGGGACACCTTTGACTAGCCCAGGTTGCTCCAAGCCCCATCCCTTTTATTGTGAGTCATTCCCATGAAGAAAACTGTAAACCAATCCTGGTTATAATACAACCAGAAATATACAAGTTCATGTATCTAGATTGGTAGCTTTTCTTTTGTCACTTAGTTCCATGTTTCTGTGAATGCTTTTATCACAGCACAGTCAACATACATTTAAAAATGTTGTTCAGATTAAACTGGCAAGGAAAATCCGTGCTTAGTGGGTCTGAAAGGGGCTGGGCTGAGCCCAGTGGAGATCCCAGCTCGGTATCTGAGCAGATAGCGAGGGGCACCAGCACTGCAGGGCTTCTCTCCTGGGCTCCATTAATCCCCAGTTGCCTTCTGACAGCTCCTATCTGTGTATGAGGAGATCCTTGCAGCTCTTTGTGCAGTTGGTCCCTGACCACTTTCTGAGTCTGTCAACAAACCTGATTGTCAGTGAGTGCCAAGCATTGCACAGGTTCAGCAGAATGGACACTTGCTCACTCTACAAGTTATTTCATACAAAATATTCAGCTGAATTTTTTAGGCAGATATGCTGCATTTAAAGAAGTTGGTTTTGAAATATGTCTTCTAAAGTAGACATATTTATGATGCTGTAGAAAATGTTTGGGGTTTGTTGGGATTTTTTTGTTTGTTTGGTTTGTAATTTGTGGATTTTTTTCTGTTTTTTTTTTTTTGGTGAGCATTGCATCCTTCTCATTTGCTAGGTCTGAAAAGGATGTTCAGGCAGCTGGGTAGATAACACATCCTCATGTGCATTCAAGAGTATGTTTAATTGTTTCTCTCTGCGTGTTTTCCAGCACTACATGCCTTTTTCCAGTGCTACATGCCCTTGTGATTTTCAGTAATGTGTTGGTATTCATTTACATCCCCGTGCTGTCCCATCAGCCCTACAGGAGTGATTGAGTTCCAGGGGTGTAAGGCAGTGTGTAATTTGGCCTGCAGGCTTATCTAAACAAAAGAATGTACAACAAATAAAGGCAGCATTAGTGCATTTTGAGTGCTGATTGTTTCAAATCAGATACACAGGAAACCAGATGTTGAAGTTTATCTAAAACACTTGCAGCCCAATCTGTAACTACAGCAGGAAGAGTGCTTTGCACTTTTTGCATGGAGTTAGCAACATGTCTGCAGCAAATACAAATTTATTCTTATTCCTCAATTCACCTTTTCAGATGCACTTTTATTTCTATTCTGCTGGCAAACCACTGCTTAATTAATTTTGGTGTGATTCTGCAGGATTTTTTGGGGCAAAATGCAATTCTTGTGCATTGTCCTGAACTTGAATCTCGAATGATGATAATAAATTTAGCTGCCTAAATTTAGGTACAGAAAGTAGCTTGAGCTTTTTTAACTGTGCTGGGCACTTGTAGCTCTAAGAGTTGTGTAAGGGACAATGTGACTGTGTGGCATTTGCAGATGGCTCACATTTGAGTGCATAGTAAGGATTTAAAAATCACAGCTTCAGATGCTCAGATTTGTAACAGTTTTACATGAAACTAAAGTAACAATATCTTATTTAGAGTAACACTGAGTGTACTCCTGACACCACTGGAGCTTCACACAGTAAAGTTCTTATAACTTTGATAAAGAAATTATTCAGTCCATGCTAATTATGTTTTGCTGTATTATTCCAGTGGGACTCCTCAGAGGAGCTCGAATGCCCTTTGCCTGCTGAGATGAATGATAATAAAAGCAAGTTGAAGAGGGCTTTTAAAAGCAAGCTGGTATTCGGGTGTCAGACACTTCCAGGCCTCT
The DNA here is from genome assembly GCF_017639235.1 of Corvus kubaryi. Taxonomy (NCBI): domain Eukaryota; kingdom Metazoa; phylum Chordata; class Aves; order Passeriformes; family Corvidae; genus Corvus; species Corvus kubaryi. The sequence goes on along the minus strand of NW_024582061.1, from coordinate 2,689,011 downwards.
GGGCTTTCATAAGCTGTTAACTTGCCTTTATTTTTCTCAGGAAAGTAAGGATTTGGAGATGTCCCAGGCTAGGCCCCAAACCAGTTTGCCTCTATACAGCTTTACAAATGCAGTATTTTTAAGTGAGATGATACAAATTCCTGCCACAGGGAAGTAGACAAGATGTAACAGAGTGATCTCACAGGCAGTTCATCCCTGTGGATAAAGGAAGTGTAGTTATCCCAGGGATTTTCTGTCAAGGTGCAGCCTTACATACGAAATCATGTTTATGTCCTATGTATTGCTGATACTGAGCAGTGCAGCCTGGCATTATGAGAGAGGGGGTTTTAACAGCTTCTGATCTGCAAGTGATAATGAGACAGTGGCGCTGAAAGAGACCTGCTTTTTCTTTTTTTTCACCTTCTTTATCTGAGAGGAGAATAGTGCAAAATCTTCCTTGTTATTTTGTCCTGCTGTTGCTGGGCATTGCCTATTGGGGAATGACCATGACAGTACAGTCCTGTTTTCTGTCACGTTTATAATTCAGGAGCTTGCCTTTTCCCCATAACACAAACACAGAAGTTAGTGTAATATAGATAAGGAATCTAAGGTTAGCTAAAGCCAAACAGCATTACAAAAAATATCTCTGGGTTATGTTTTGATGTGTTTATTTTATGATTTCACCATTTTAGAAATTTAAAGGTATATGAAACTTGGCTTTCTTTTTGCTGTTTGATTTAATCTGTTGATCTGTTCCAGGGATCCCTGGGTCTGTGGTGTTCACTGGAATTTGTTGTACTGTGGTAGATACTATTCTGTATTTTCAATTTGCTGCTTCCAGCTTTTCAAGCTCATTAAATATTATATATTTTATGATGAAACAGGTACAGCTTCTTCATACTCTGAGTAGTAACACATGGAAAGGATGGATGGTTCCTCTTTCTTTTCCTCTTCGAATTTCCTTGCCTCCCATGCTTAATACTACTCTGCAGCATCAAATGTAGGGCATTAATTCCTATAAAGTCAGTTTGGACAAGGAAATCTTATGAAAATAAATATAGAGAGGGAAGACAGAGTTGTTCTGGCTTGAGCTGCAGCTGCTACAAACTACCATCTGTAGTAGCTGGGCCTTACAACTTTGAGTTTTATTTCTGGAAAACATCACTGCCATGTGTTGAATGTATTATAATGCTCCACATTTCCTCCAAGTGAAAGCACTATCAGGAATGATTATTATGAATTACTTTACTGCTCAGGAGCTTATAGGCTTCTTGACATTAAAAAAAAAAATTGTTCCTTTTAGTGTGATTTTCGGGAATTTTGATTTATGACTGAACATTGCTGTCTAAACGAGTTTTGAAAGTTCAAGGAAATTGAGTTAACTTCAAAAACTGAGTTGGTTCCAAAGTTTTTTGAATAAGAAGATAACTGCTCACAATTCTGACAGTCACTTAAAGGACAAAAAATATTTAGGAAGTACCATGTATAACATGCATTTACCATTAGCATACATTTAGGGACCAGAAAATGTTATTCATGTGTTAATATTTTAAAGCAGAAACATATAGAATTAATGAGTGATAAAAGGATAAAGGGAAATCAGTATTAAACAAGTTTTATTAGGGTTGCACGGATAAAACAAGTATTCTCTGGTGATGGCTTTAATACTTCACAAAACTAATACTTTGAATTGAGTCAAGTGGCTCTGAGAGTAGTAGGGAGTCTCATAATATCACCACCCAGATATGATGAGCCTCAGAGCTGTGATTTCTGCTTTAGCTTGATATATTAGAGCAGCACTTCTGTGAGCAGCTTTTTTTTTTCATTTAATACTTTTGAGATAAATCTAGTCTGCAACCAAAATGGCAAAAATCATTCTGTCCATGGATCTGACCATGGAAGCATGGGAGGGCAGAGGGGAAGCAGTGAGGCAATCTCTGAGACGTAGCCCAAATACTTAATTTTATGGAGTTAAGTACGCAAGTTCCATTCAGCTGATAAAATCAGCTATGGAGTATGTGTTGCACAACTCCTGTTTGCATAGAATACATAATCACATCATTTCCTTTTTCAAAATGCTTGCAGGAATGAAATGTGCCCTCCTTGTGGAATGAGACTGCCACAGACAATCACAGCAGTCCTTACTGAAGGGAAAACCTGAGTGCTTTTGCCTTACATAAAGACACAACAGAAGCTTGTCCTGGTTGTGCAGGTAACCAAGCAGAGGCAGTTAAATCCCAGGATGAGGTTCCACATGTCCCAGCAGAAGGGCCCTGGTCAGAGAGCAGGCTCCAGATGCACCCTGCAGGAACGGCAGAGCCGCTCAGCACAGCACACGGGAATCATGAGGAAGCGAAGCTTTCGGAACCGGCTCCTGCCGTTGGCCCCCTTTGCTCAGAACCACCGTGCTGTGGAGCACATTGCAGTAGGGAACACTTCTCGGGAAAGGAGTTAGCAAGCCTAATGTAAACAATTAGGGTTTTTGGGGATTTTTAGGAGTGCCTGGATGCAGGTTGCAAACAGCGGTGTGATGAGTCAGAGAGGCGTTTGATAAAGCAATGTGGACCAGAGCCCTAAAGTGACAGGACTAAAGTATCATCCCAAGACTTCTCATGGCAAATGCATCACAGTAACTTTAGTATCCATGCTGTGCTCTGAAGGAGGCAAACTGCCATGAATTAACTAGGCCCTGCTCTGACCCTTTCAGCAGTTCATTGTGGAGTAGGAATTGATAGCAATGCACAGTTTTCCTTTTAATCTGGTGTGCCTTATATGGGCACAGCAATTTAACTCTGCCTTGGCCCACTCCCAAGTTTTGGTAACTTCCTATGAGGAAAACCTTACTGTAGCTGGAGCCAAAACTCCCCCAGCTGAATTTTGCAGATGTGATCATGTGCCATGTTACTTGTTCAGAGATTGGTGCTTCCCAAAGCCATACTTCAAATATTGGACCTGTGTGTTTCAAGACTTTGTCTGGAAATGAGGCCACATACTTCTCTCACAGGAAAAATGTCTTATCAGGACAAATGCAGCACTGTCAAGTCTCACAAAATAAAGCTCCTCTAGAACAGCCAAAGTGTCTCAGTAGTGCTGTGATAGCACAGAAGTTCATGCTCCTGGTGCCTGGAAGATTTGGGTTTCCCCTGGAAACACAGTTTATTTGTGATTAAATGCAGCAGATGTAAGTAAAACAGCTTTGTAATCTTATGTTCTTTGTCAGTGTTCAGTTATGCTATTTGATAATTCCATTCCATAGACTTCATTTTCACTCCTTGCCATTTGGGTTATGGCTCTTCCAATAGTAAGCTCTGGTGTTGTAAGCTTTTTAGTATTTACCTTGATTGCAGTCCAGCCAAAGTGTTGGTTTGGAATTAACAGAATAATTAAACAGATTAAATTTCATCAATTTAATTTTCTAGGAGGCAAGGTTTCTTATTTCTGTCATGTGGGTTGTTACCACAGCATATGCAAGTGACACTATTTAGTCTTTACTTGTTTTGATGCTTGATTTTAGTGATTCACCCACACCCACAAACACTTTTTTTCCTCCCTTGAATTTGTATGTTTCATCATATCCATTTTCCAGGTTAGACTCTGCCAGCTCATGTGCCAAGCTTTCAAGGATGATCGGAATTAAAATTTATAGGTAGCTTCCTTAGAAAATGTTAGGATCACCAGGAATGAACTTCCTCTTTTAGATCACAGCAACTTAAGCTAGATATACTTTATAGCTTTTGAACAAAGTTAATATAGGAAAAGGTATTGAAGAGAACTTGTGGCAGAAATAGCTTTTGAATATTGATGCAGCTGAACTTAGGTAGGTACCTGTACACTGCACATTTATGGTGAAGTCAGCCCTATATTGGATGGAAATGAGTTTTGAGGGTAGATTTTTATAAAACATTAGCTTTTACCACTTACAGGGTAAAATTCTCTGAATTTTGCAGTGTCTTAGTGAACTCCTTCATGAATTGGCCATTATATGTTTCCCAAATCTGTAATGGAATTTGTACCTTTGTAACACTTGGAACATGAGCTAAACTCCAGCACAGCTTGGACCCACCATGGTTATCCTGCAGAGCCAACTGTGTCCAAGCACCTGAGGCTTCCTGGCTCATGGGAGAAATTTGGAACACTGGTGACTGTAGTGACTAAAGAGCACTTAGATTCCAAGTATTCTGTTTGTATGATAACAGCATTTTCAAGAATAGTTTTAAAGGTATTAAAGCACACATATCAAATGGTGTTGAGTGAGGAAATGGAAGTCTGATTGTTTGTATTGTCATGCCCACATTGATATTGCAGATGTGGTGAATTTCTGTTCACAGGAGACAGCCCTCAAGACGACAAACCTCTCTTGTAAGAGGTTCCTTGTGTTTGAACTATGTATATGGCATGCTAAGAGCTTGTAGATTTGTCTCCCTAATGTATTATGATTTCTTTAAATTATTTGTGCAGTGAGAAGATGCTTGGAAGGGCCCACCCAAGACATGTCACGGGCCAACAGCTTCACTGATGACATCGACCTGGTACCCGAGGAGTCACCACTGCCACCAGCATCTGACGTGGCACAGTGAGTGAGCAACAACTCCTTAATTGATTACATAAATGCTCATTAGTAGTCACTGAGTAAGAGTTATTCTTTGGCTGGCTGGCTGCACTTGAAGTGATTTTTAACTAAATGTGAACATTTCCTATCAAACACAAGTTTAGCCTGAAGTTTGGTGGAAGTAGCCAGACACTTGGAAAAGCAGCACTGGTCTGTGATGGGTGGCTTGCAGTCCTGGTGTCTTCTTTGTTCCACTTTTTAAGGCAGCTGACACAGTTCCTGAGATGGAGCTTTACAGGCAGTTCTATACTTGTAGAATTCTCCATCAGTTTAAGCTCTAAAGCAGTCCTAATATGAATTGTTTGGAAACCTAAATGAAGTAGTCATTTATAGATACAGCCTGAAAATAGAAAGGCTGCCTCATGTAATATTTTTATAAAGCAAGCACACTTTTAAGGAAATGATGTTCCACAAATATGAAAGTGAAATTATTGTCCAGGACAGAAAATGCCCGTTAGCAGGGAGTTCACTGCAGTTGTTGAATTGTTGCTTTTACTTGGATTAGCAAATATTTCTAGAAATAAATGTAATAATCATGCAGGACAACTCTATATTGTGCTTTGGCAGGATCTTGAGTAACCTTTTGTCCTGTAATGGGCATGTCCAGTTTTGAGCATGGGGATTCTGGAGTAAATTTCAAATGTAAAGCAAAGCATTAAAACACAGAGCAAAGCCTGGATGGACCAGAACATCCAGGTACCATAGCAATGTTTTATCTTCCATCAGAAACCAATACAAATAATGCTGGTGAGGAGATCTCCCAAGTTAGCACACTCATGAAGGTCTAGCTGTGTTTGGATGTTATGGTAGTGTTGGTGAAAAACTCACCTGGGATCACCCTTGCAAGAGAAAATATGGACTTGTCACTGGAAAAAACCCTTTAGTAAATATCTGAGGTTGGGGAAAAAAAAGAAAAGAAAAGAAAAGAAAAATTGTTGCTTGCCTTCAGATAGGGAAAAATATCCACAGTGGTGTTCAGGATGAATTTGAAAGCAATGTGATTCCATTCTATGGTGAGATTGCCTTTAAGATGGTTTCTTTCACATCCTATGTTTACTTTCTGTCCAGGGACCTCGTACAGATGATGTGTCTGCTACACCTGTAGTAACTATGTTGTGCTTTCATGCCAGATATCCTGGTCCATGTATTTTCCAGCATGTAATATTGGCCTTGCTTTCAAATCAGAGAATTCTAAATTGTTCTATCAAACTGGTCTTTTTTCTTCTTTTTAATCAGCACAGTGCAAGCAAAGGGTTTTGCATTTGAGAAACACCCCCCGCCCCCCCCAGTTCTAATCTTATTTCTGCTATTTAGTGCATGAAAAATGATGGTGTTGTGTGTTATGTTGTGTAGTGCAAACTGTACCTGCATTTTTAGCTCCTATTGGTGTTTAAATGCATTTCTCCCTTATGGGGGGAAATACAAATAGGACTTACAGAAAGATAATCAAATGCAGAAATGAAAGAATAAATTAAAGTATGGAGAGATTTAAAGTAATGTGCTACACAGTTTGAAGTAATATACTATGAAATCATTAATTCCTCTTGATGTGGATGTTGGGTGCATAGAAACAGAATGATCTTGCAACTGAATATTGCTAAATTAATGATTTTGATGTTCTAGGCCCCATGATAAAAAACATGTGTATAAATTATAGCTTCTGAATATTTTTAAGACACTTCAGAGGTATAGAAGACAAAAGGCCAGAAATTACAGATATACTATAAAGGTGCCATTTAACAACAAAGTCAAAACATCATTTCATGTAGTTTTCTGCTTCTAAAATGAGCATAGCAGTTTTCACCTCTATCACTGATCATCTCATTTTGTATGTCTGCATTTCTACCTAGTAGGATGCATTCATGTTAAGAGTTGTCCTGATTCTTGAGCAGAAATATGTAGTGTCTCATTATTTAAACCATGAACTTTATTAGAGAAGCACAGAACGTGTTGTATTTATGGATCCAGGTTTAAACTCCCAAATCCAGTGCAAACAGATACTAACACTGTATTTACCTGATATGCACACCAATATTAGATATACTCAGTGTAATTATTTATCTTGTCTTTTGGCAGAAGTGTAAGCAGGTAAGTCTTCATGTGTGCTGCACTTGCTTGGGTGTGTGAGCTTTCCAAAACAGCATGGCTTCTGCTTGTCACTGAATTAGGCCAACAAATCTTCATCCTAGAGTCATACAAGCAGTCAATGATTAGACAAAAACGCTTCCAAGAGTAGAATTCAGCCAAAGGGGGGTGTGTATGTGTATATATAAACACACAGTGGGCCTTCCTAACTTGCAAAATAAGTGAAAACTTGGCTTTTACATATCAGTTCATGCCAGGATCCCACAATGATGACAGTTTCACGTGAGGCACTTTGTGAACTCAAGTTTGACTATGTGGAGCTGCCAAAAGCTCAAGTTTTGTTTGCCTTCAGCAAGTGTTTTAAGCTACAAAATCATTCCTGCAGTAAACCTTTATTTCAAAGTCCATAACTGGTCATTTTTTAAGCTTCCTGTGTTGATTATTAAACATGGTGCCAGGTCTATAACTGTAATGTGTGAGGGTTGTTTTCTATAATGTGAACAATACATGCTTGTGAAGTCTGCTCTGCTGGATGCATGATAGGAGAGATTCTCTCTGATGACATAAGCTTTGCTTTAGGCCACACTCTCTTGCAAATTCCCTTCATTGTGTAGGAAGGGCAGATGATATCCCAGAACAGAGTTCCTACCCTTGAGCCTTGTTGCCTTAGACAAACCTCTGTCACATCAACCTGCACATGTGTGTATCACATTAATGTCACTGTAACTCAGGTGGGTTTTGCCAAGCAAGCACCAGGGTAGAAGCTGTCAGTAAAATCAAGCAGCAAGCTTGAAAATGTAGCTTGAGAGACCTTTCTGTAGAAACACAGCTGCTTTGGATCCCTTGGATAGCTGGGACAGTGTTTGTTTCTGGTGATCCCTGCATAAATGTGAACAGCTCCTGAGCCAGGGGACAGAAGCATCACATTCAGTTTTTAACTCTGTGGCTGCCTGAAGTTCTTGCTGAGTATCTCTGGTCCCTTCCCTCAGGGCCAAAATTCCCATATGCTGCTGACCTGAGTAGAGCTCTGTTGGTTTATAATGGCTGCTTCTGAGGTGTCCAAAGTTGAGTAAGAATGATGTTGTTAGAGATTAATCAATTCTGAAAGACTAAATAAATATGTTAATTTCACTCAGTTGATGGGTAGTTCTATTTTTAGCAATAAATGTTTGGACTGCCTCATTGCCTGATGTAATTACTCGCCTAATATTTCAAATTCTCTGATGAACAGTCAAGAGGGGACTCCATCAGTGCATCACTGAAGTTTTGCAAGAGTAAAGGGGACAACTGAATAACTTTAAGACTTGGTATTTTACATTTTTTTTTTTATCTCCAGCTGGTTCTATTTTTATGCAGATTGTGATGACATGAACCCTTGGCCACGACAACATTTTCTGTCATACACCCCAGAGTTAACCTTCCATCAGGAAAGAGCGAATTTGGCCAATAGACTGCACTGAAAGATTACACCAACCTGGTCACAGATAGCACAGTCTCAGGAAAAATACACACAGCAGCAGCTTTAGAGGCAGACATCCTGTTTTTGTTTTTCAGAGCTCTGTGGTTTAAAGCTGTGGTGTCTCAAGCTCTTTCCACTGTAAGGAAAAGCAAAAGTTAGAAATTCTATATGTCAGCATGGTTAAGCAACTGCGGTTGAGTGTGCATTTTGTGGCTCCCTGAGGTCACCCAAAGGTAAATGTCAGCAGGTCCCCGGCAGGGAGCAGGGCAGTGCTGCTGCAGCACCAGGAGGAAACCTCTGGCAGGTGAGATCCACACACAGTGCCCACGGTCAGTGGTGGCTGCCCTCAGGGGACAGCTGAGCAGGAGCTCTTCCGCTGAAACAGGCTGCCAGGGAACTGAGAGCTCCACCTGTTCCCCACAGGGAAAGTGGGGCTTAATTATTTCTCATGGGCTGACAGCAAGACCAGCAGTTGCTCTTCTTTTCAAGACTCTGTCCACAGCAGAGTTAAGCTGTGCTTAGGAACCATGGGTTTAATCCAGTCCTGGCTAAAACAGTTCTGTGCAGAGGTTTAGAAAGCATGAAGGTGCTTGTGTTGGATTCCTGTGTATGTGTGTGTGCTGTGGCTATGAAAACAGCTCTCTGCTTCAGTCTGAGGTCTTGAAATAGTGTAACAAAAGCACAGAGATCTGAATGTAGAAGCAACCTGATTGATGTCCACTGTTCCCACCTCCTCCAGTTTTTTATTTCAAGCTTATAGCACAAAACTGGCTCTTAGATTGTACAAGGGAGATTTCACCTACAAAGTGATTAGCAGGACAACCTGGCATTAGCACGTGGTTATTAAACAGTCCAAGGAACCCCGAGGAGGGGGGAAAGATAGACCTGAGGTGAGGCAATGGATGCAAAACAAACCTCTTGTAACAGAGGGAACTGAGACTCCGAGGGTGAGGGTGACTGAATGCCTTGCTCTGGGTCATCACTGGTGAATCCTGATACAAAAAGAGCATCCCAAATTAATCTCCAGTGGCGAGCAGGACCTTCTGTGAGGATTGAGGCCTCATGAAGCCAGGGGGTTGGGTTATTTTTGTTTGTTGGTGTTTGTGCTCACTCCAGGCTGCCTGGAAGAACAGACCAAAGCTGTTCCCCACCTCACCAGAGCTGGGTTCTGCAGAGATTGGGGGGTACCCTTAGCACTGCTGTTTACTGGGGTGGAAAATCAAATTTGTATTCAAAGGAGGATGCTTCATGGTTCATCTTGGAATGTAGCTTTTCTCTTTAAAACAAGTTTAAGAACAGTGTTGGTTTTGTTTCTCTATGGTTTTTGGTTTTTTTTTTTTTCTAGGGGAAATAGGTTATCATATGATTGGCAGGTGTGAAATATGACTAATTTCCTTCATTGCCCACTAACACAGAAATTTTATACAAAGTGAATGGGACAAATGGCAAAACTTATGCAACGCCTTAAAGCTTACATTAGATGTGCTCAAAAAATATGGTCATTGTTAAGTTCTTGAAAAAAGGGATGCTAAACCCATCTTCTGACTTTCAGCCTTCCACTATCTGTAGATGGTAGTGAAGGTTTTATCAGGGTCTTAAAAATAGTTTTTGTCCTTCTTTGTCTCTGCTTGAAAATCTAAGTGTGCGACTTGTAACACCAAGCATATGTTCAGTCTTTCTATGGTTTTGATCTATCTCTGCCAGCTCCATTTATCTTTGTCTTTTTATCACAACTTCCTCCTATAGCTTATTGCTTTTAATCTTATTAAAGAAACAGTTCACCTTCTCAGCAGCACCTCTATCCCACTGAATATAATATATAATCTAGTCTAGTAATTAGATAGTGATCTCGTGTAGGATAATTGCATCGACTATAAACTCATTAACAACACTTTTATTACTAAAATGGTGTTCCTGGGGTGCCCCACAGTGACATGAGTGGAGGGCGTAAATCTATATCCATCTTGTTTCCAGGTTTCTCATTGTCTGTTGGCTTTTGACACGTACAGATCCCCACTCTCAAGTAGATCTAATACAGATATTACTGATGCAACTAGTTCTGTCCTCAGCGTGGGACTCAAAAACATTATTGATTGCTTCAAAGAGATGTTCATGTGCATCTGTCATTTCTGAACAGAAAAAAAAGATGGTAAAATAGTGAAAATTTAACAGACAGTAGTAATTGCTAATCTGGTTCTATGCTTTTTACCACTATATGGTCTTGTGTTAAATTACACTTTTTAGCACTACCCATTTTTGTCTTGTCACTTCTAATTTGGAACTCTTTAAAAGGGCTGCCTTGGGATTTATTTCAGCGCCCAAAGTATTTTTATTACCGTGTAATATGAAAGCAAGGCTGGCATTAGTATAAATTGGCGCCATTATGCAATAACCTTTTACAAGAATTTGACACTGATTCTGAGGGGGTTTGGAGGTATTTTGGGGGTTTTATTCTGGAGTCACGGTGAATTTTTGCTCTTTTATTTTAAAGTGAGGACATTTGGCCAGTGGAGGGCACTGCCCTATAACACAGGAGAAACAGAAACTCCCGTTTCAGCTTTCCAAATCCCATTTGTCGTTTCAGCAAGCTTACTTATAAACCTAATTTATCTGCATCTGAATTTCCCCAATGTTAAATTGGCAAGTTGCCACGCTAAGGAAAACCCCTACTATACTTAAACATCAGTTTAATGAGAAATTTAGCCAACCCCCAAAGGCTCAGCTTGGTGTGGTGGTTAGACTTCCTTTTCTGGAAAACAGACTATTGTAACAGCCCACTGAAGGCTCTCAAAATATAACTGAATGCATATTATCATGTAAACCTCTATGCAGCAAAATTTCCAGATCTTGACATAAAGTGAAATAAAAAGTTGCTTAGGGAGCAGAAGCTTCTTTAAAACATTCCCTATAATTGATTTTTTTCTTAATGATTTTTCTAATAATTTCACAGAATTTTAAAGTGTGAATAGAATTTTTCATGGCAGGGGTGTGAAGTGACTGTGGGATATATGGCTGCAAAATATCTGCCTTGGGTAAGAAATAGTTCACAAAGAATGCATCTGTTTCCAGATCAAATTAAAGACTCACATTTGTGGCTTTGCTTTACACAGAAATTATTTATGTCAGTAGCAAGTCAGAGAATAGAAGAAGGGCAACTTTGTTTTTGAAGGGGGTGCAAGGAGCTGCATTGGATTCCTGGTCTCCAGTACTGGCACCTCTTGTCTGTAGTGTGAGGAGAAAGCCAGGGAAGGGAGCATCACGTTATCAAGGCTTTGTTTGGAAGTCAGAATTTGTCAAGGTTTTAGTTAAATATTATTATTATAACTCAATTATAATTGCCAAGCTCCATGACACGTGACAATATTGTAAGTCCCTCTACATGCACTTGTGGTGGAAGTTTGGGAAAACATAACACGAAAGCATGTTCTTCGCTGAGGGTGACAGTGGCACCCTTCGTACCAGATCACCCCAGCCTTTCAATGGCAGGCAAAATAAAAGTGTGCCACGTGTGGCCCTTTTGTTCTGGGGAGGGGAGGATAAAAACCTTGGTGGGAAAAGCATGATACACAGAGAAGTGTTCCTTTGTCCCTTATGTAGAAATAACCAAGCACATGTTTGCTGTTACCCCTGATCTGGTGGGTTTGCAGTACTTTCGGCTTTAGCACTTTTTCTGTGAGACTAAATTGGATGTGGCTGAACCATGCCTGTGCCTGTTCTGGTCACAGGCACTTGGTTGTGTTCATTGTCTGTTTATGTAAAATAAACTGAGGGAAAGGAGGAGCAGGGATAGGAATCCATGGTGTCTGCAGCCTAAACACATGGGTCATTGCTGCGGTGGTCGAGCTCCATCCATAAACCACAGGGTGTGTTTGGTATTGGCAGCATTCAACACAAAAATACTTTAGAAATTGCATATACTACTTGTCCTTCCTTTTTCCTTCTGTGGCTGCTTCCCTGGGCTGCTCCTGTGACCAAAGCAGCCCCTCTCTCATACCAACCAAAAGCATAACAGGGACTGTAGAAGCAATTAGGGTCAAAAAAGGATGGAGAAAAGCTTGAAGGCATGAAGACACCATTTTTCTGCTAAGACTTGTGGAGGGCAGAGCTGAGATAAAAACTTATTGTTCTTTCTAAGTCAGGAAGCTTTAATTTTACCTTAATAATATTTATCTGCTGTTATCCTGCTGTCCTTCTGAGCATGGAGAGCAGCCCTGCAAGCCAGAATCCTGCCTTCCACTCGAGAGAATCACTCTGAATCCTCACAGCCTACTTTCTGAAGAGGTGACATGCCAGTCTAACACACTGGTCCTACAGACATTATTTCTGAGGCAGCATCAAGCAGGGAAAAAAATACAGAAACTGGAAGTGAAAGTTAAGAGAGCTCAGTGTGGTTAATTGACAAGTCATGGTGGGTGCATTAGAGAACAAAAAAAAGATAGGAAATAAAATTTTATCACATATGTCAGGAACAGTTGTGTAGTTAGAAAATGTGATTTATGGGTGATTTCTTTAGTATTTCATCATTAACAATGTTATGAGAATCTACTTTGAAACTTTCAAAATAACCTGAACAACAACATAGTGATCACAAATCGAAATGGCATCATTTGGTTATGATGTTTCATGGTGGAATTTAAACAAACAATGGAATCTGGAGTTAGGGCTATATTTCTACCCAGCAAGCAGGTAGACTGTCCACTTACCCTGAGATAAAAGAAGGAAAACTTTTTTCTGTGTTTTTTAAGTGTTAATTTGGTGTTTATCAAGGGGTGCTGCAGTCTTGCCTTATTTGCTAATCTCTACAGTCTTATTCTGTATTTACTGGTCAAGTGCTTTTCCTTATTGAAATATAAATAATTATTCATTTCATTCAGGTGGCCTTTTTAGACTTTTGTGTGGTGCAACGTAGTACACAATGAAGCAAGACACATTTGCTTTCAGTGCATTAAAGGATATTGGAATTCCCATGCAATGGCTGAGTTACTGGGGCTGTGTCTGTTCTATGGGATGGAATTAAGGCTATGGATTGTTTATGGCAGCTCCAAAAATGCCTCTCATGAATGTTCGTGTCTTACTGATTTTTTTTTTAATTTTTTCCTAAAATACACTTAAAAGAAAAATCTTACAAAGGAAAAAGAAGTTCTTTAGTAAAGAAAATGCCATTTACATCTTCATTGTGTGTTTAAAAACAATTCCAATTCTCATTCTTCAGTGAACGCAGACCACTGGTCATTCAGCTGCAGCAAAAGTGCAATGTGAATTTATCTCCCCTGTATTTCTTTTTGTCTAAAATAAAATTTAGATGCTTTGCAATGAGCTGGCATCTCTATTAAAACTCTCTCATTGTGTACAAGATGTTCACAACAAAAGTTAGTATTAATTGAGAGATCATCTTATGTCTTCTCATGGCTGTTTTCTTGGGTAGCTCTAGCAAAACTGAAGGAATGGATTCTTGCTGTTTCACTATATATATAAAATAGCATATTTAATTATTTAGATTTCAAATAATTCCCAAATACTCATTGATAAACCAACACACAGTTTGGGTTAAATATTAATTACTCCTATTTCTCTACCTGGGAGGTAACAGAACGGTTGCAGCCAGTGTTCTGCTTTGCAGCTAATGTGTCTGTGCCTAAATAGGGCTGATATGTGAAAACTGACAGATGGAATTGCTGCTTTGGTCATTTGACTACTGCATTAATCTCTGTGCTTGAAAACTCTATTTTAATAAATTACTTTCAGGAAATGTAAACGATGGCAATTCTATAAAACCTGATGGTGCCTCATGGGTTTCTCAGCTCTGACACTTTCACAGCTGCAGATGTAAAATCTTTTTATAGGCCAAACTTGATGAACTCCAAATGGGACAATGAAAGTTGCTTTTCAGGTTGGATACACTGAAATAGATGCCAGACAAATACCAGTGCCAGTTGCTTGTCTGCTTTTTCTTTTAGTGCTCTGCAATTTGGAGAAGCCATTATACTCTCTCTTTTACTCCAGATTAAACCCCCTATCTCCAGGGCTGCTTTTCCCCCTCACCCAACAATGCTGCTAGATGTTATCACCACGTTCTCAAAAAACTTTGCCCTAATTGCTTAGCTGTTTGTTTGTATTGCTAAGACAATTTATCTCTGGTCTCTGGGTCAAAATGAATTTATCAGACCATTACAGTACAGAAAGCTTAGTATGTGGGCACTGAAGCTTACAGTCATTGCACGCTATATTGAGCTCTGTTCCTCCCAGTGCTCTGCCTGTTTGCTCCTGGCCTGCTGTAATGGCATTTTTCATAACTCACTGATACTTATCTCCCCTGCTTTAGTCAGGCAGGCAGCCTGCACCCGGGGACTGGCAAGAATAGATAATCTTGATTTTTTTTTTTTTTTTAATTATTTTTTTTATTTAGTCAGCTGTCTACAGTATGTGTGGTGCTCATTAGTATAAAAATATGCTTGAAAACAAAGCTCTAAGAGCTAATGAAGCTGTTCTTATGCTGATTTCTCTTACTCCAGCAGTTGCCACTGAAGGATCCCCTCCAGTGGGTTCTGTGACTTGTCCCTGCAGTAATCCAAATCCAATAATACAATATAAATTATTTTCCACATGTTCTTGTGCTTACTTAGCTACTTTGTTATTAGGAAATATATAAATTGCTTCTAATCTGAAATGTGTGAAACTTGCAGCATTTACCAGGCATTTCAGATAAAAAAAGCATGTGCTCTTCCTGTGTTTAGTTCTTTTCTTAGTCCTTTGAGACTGTGGCTGCTGTAAATTTCATACTTCATCTCTGAATTTTGTAGTTGGTGGAAGTTCACATTCTTTCTCATGTTGACAAAGAACTGTTGTTGGTTTGGGGGTTTTTTTTATGCAAGAAAAGTTTCAATTTGATTTCTGTGCATAATTTTTTCTGTGTAACCTTGAGTGAAAGGCTTCTATCAGTCTCATGTTATCCACCTGCCAAGCCCTGATTAAATTTTAATTTAGAAAACAAGTCTGTTAGTGTTTAACAAGCACTGGGCAAGGGGAACTTGCTAGTCGAGGAAGGGCTGTGGTACCTTGAGGGTTTTGACTGCAAACCCATTGTCTGTCCCCTCTTGCAGGGAAACCCAAGGTCAGCTCTAAGTAAAATAAGGTACAATTTATTAAGCTAATTACCCCTGCTCTTTCTATACAGCACTGCTCTATAAGTGAGGGAGAATTGCTTTGTGCCAAACTTTGTCTCAGCACCACGAATGGGTTGGGCCTGTTCTGTCTTCTCCTGCTTGTCCCTTTTCCCCCTGCAGCTCCTGAGGCACAGGAATAATGTTAATTCCTTTGGATGGGGGATTGACTAGTGCAGTGTGAAGTGGTGAGGGCAGGGTCTGTCGTTTGTGGTAGAGAAGTGGGCGGGAGCTGGGGAGCTTGTGCTTGAAAAGATGGGGGAATGGAAGTAGGGAAAGCAGCACCTGTCTGGATGAAGATTCGAGGGCCTCTCACTCTCACTCAGAGCTATCTGCACATCTTGCTGGCGACTTCAGACCTTGCCTGGGCTCTTCTCAGCTCCTTTCATAATCCATAACCACCTCCTCCTGTCATCAATCCCTGCAGTTTCCTCTCCTCTTTGTGGGGTGGGAGAAGTGTGTGTGTGTGTGTGTGTGTGCGTGTCTGCGTGTCGACAAAAGCCCTGGACAACAAAATCTGACTTTGCTTACTGCACTGAGGAGCCTCGATTGAGCTCTGACTTCTATTTCAGTGATCAAGCATCTGAGTTCTGCCTTCAGCTGGTCAAGAATCTGCATTTGTGTCCTCAGATGGCCTTAGAATTTTCCCAGGAAGAATGTCTTAACATCTGCAGAACTTGGAGAGAAATCTTTATCTTTTGTTATCAACACATCTCCCCAGCGACCTCACAGCAGCTCCCTGCTGGATGTAATCGATAACCAGGATAACGGGGGCATCCCATTCCCTTCAAATTTACAGTCAGCCCTGTATGTAGCTGATTAAACAGAGGTTTAGAGATAGAAGCATGTAGGTTTAGAGCTATAACCACGTAGGTAGCTATTGGATTTCTGTGAAATGTGTCTGTCCTCTGGCTTACAGAGGTCTCTCTTTCCTGTGATATCACATTACACCTTCTTAGATTTCTTTTGTTGTTTGTTTGCCCGGTTGTGAAAGCCCTTAACCAACCGGTGTGCTTGAACCCCTACATGTTTACTCAGAGTCTAAATTTAATTTTATCACTCATGCGTAGTATTAAACCCTGAAAATTAAGTCAGAATTATCCTCCTGCTTACTTTACAGCAAGTCTCTGTGTGTGATGAGTAAACACACTGTGGGTGGCCTAGGGTAAAATAAAATTTCAGTGTTTGTTCGCAAGGGCAGATTTCTTCCCCTTCAACAGATAAACACCTAGCCACAGTTTAGTAGAGTTTACCAGCTGGTTTAATTGATGCAAGAAACAAATATCCCACAGATTAATGTAAAACTTTATAAAAATTATTTTGGTATTTTTAATAAGCATCTTGTAAAACTTTTTGAGTCCTCTAGTGCTCAAAACATGACCCTTACTTCTGACGTTTGGATTAAAGACTTTGCCACAGCCCATATCTCAGGCTTCTGCAACTAAACTGGAAATACAAACCCAATATATATGCTCTTACTTTATCCATTCAGTATTTATCTCAGACAAGTATTATACAACAAAATTATAGCAATTGAGGAAAAAAACCCCTCATAGTATCACACAGTCATCCTTTCTTTTCAGTTGTATCAGCTGAGCACTAATAATGAGCATTTCCAAAATCCCCAGTTTCTGCATTGATGCTTTAATGCATGAGCTAATGAAGAGCTGGAGGTTATTTAATCTTATCTTTGCCTGTTCCTTGTTCAGAAAGTGCTTATCTCTTTCACAAATAGAAGGGGCATGAGCCCATTACAGAACTTGCTATTCGTGACGTCACTGTTCCCCTCACTGCTTCTCCTCTATGTGTCTTTTTTCTCCTAGCACTGTCTGAGCAAGGTAAATATCAGTATCAAAGTTTGACAGCAGCTGTACTTCTCCCTGGGCAATGGATTTCAGCCTGTTCTTTGGTTTCATTATTCTTGTTTGGGCAGCAAAGAGATAGTGTAGAATTGTCTGACAGTTCAGGTGGGTGACCCCATCTTTATTAAAGAAATATTCTTCCCACTTGTGGCCATGGCTTCCTTATCAAGCTGTTTTAAACTGCCTCAGTTTATTGGGGGGTAGGAAAGTGGAGGAAGCAATTTAAGTCCAAGGTCTTTCAGTTTACCCTGTGAGCTCTCATTTGAGTGCTTTTGTTTAAACACAGCTGGCCTGTTTTGGGCTAACACCCAGCTGTGCTCTGGCAGGTGAAGTCTGCAGTCATGCTGCTGAAACCAGCAGTGGAAGTCCATGGAGGCAGGGAGAAATCTGAGGAACTCTGTGACATGGGACATTAGCCCGGCTCATTCTCCAAGTACAGTGGATTAACTTTCTCCATGGGTTCTCTGAACCCAAATTATTAAATGGGCTGTAAACCCTGGTGTTTACACATGAGCTTGTGCTGAGGGGCTGAGCTGCAGCCCAGGAGCTGTCTCATAGCAGTCGCTGTTAGCAGGATCTGAGGGTCATGTAGGATAGGGAACACTGCACAGCAGCCTGTGGGAGAACACCCTTGCAATCAGACACAACCCAAAAGATCCAAATCACAAATGGGAAACAGGTTTTGGGTCTTGTAATTTCTCCTTGATATTACTGGAGTACCTGTACTTCGTAATCCTTGGAGATGCTGAGGAGGAGATCTGTGAACCTATATTTTTCTATAACTGAGATATTCTGATAGTCAAGTTCAGTCTTCCCTGTCTTAAAATCCACCCCATAGTTTTGAGTAACAAACTAACAGACCTTATCTTAATTTCCTTCATGTTATTATGGAAATGTAAACACAGGACTTGAACACTACTTAATGCTTGCCGTGTTTGTTGTAATGTTCTGACAAACTGCATTTTCTGCACCATCTTCATTCCTCTTTTGCACATGCCATTTTGCAAAGTATCTATGGAGCAAAGTGTCTTTAACAGCAAAGGATGGTAAAAATTGTTCTGGTATTAATCATAGCTATAGGGCTGTTATAATTTTATTTTTTAACAGTAACTTGACTCTTATTTCTGTTGATGTCAATCATCTACAAGAATGTTTGATGTAGGCAAAATTTAACCCTGCTTTCTAAAGGAATTGTTAGTTTGAGGCAACAAGACAAGAAGAAGTCTAGCATGAAAAAGTGTTATAAAATTTTTCTAGTTTTCTGTTTGTAGATCAAAGTCAAGAGAACTTTGAAAAGCTGATGTATTAAAAAATGTTGTGGTGCTGGGAGTTACAAAGCTAAATGACTGCGTTTATCCAGACTTGTACCTATAGACAGTAAAAACTTTTATGATTATAGAGACAAGAAATGAACATTGATCTTCAGGTTCTTGTTGATGCCTGTCTGTTCTTAGTCAGTAGCACGTCTTTAGAACAGTAAACCTTTTACTGTCTGACTGCTCCAGAGAATGCTGCCTTCCAAAAGCCCAGTTGTCAAAAGTACGCCTGTAATGTTGTGCTGAAAGTATTTTTAGGGGGAGTAGTAAATGATGCCGGCAAGGTGTTTTCTTTTGGGGGAAAAATGCTTTGACTCATTGGCAAAAATTCAAGTGAATGACCGTAGAAGGGCAGAAGTTTGTTGTTGATTTGCCAGCAAAAATGAGATGTGAACTTTGTGAACTAAACATGTGGCCACCTGACTGGAAATTTGACTGGGGGGGGGGGGGGGAGGGGGGCTGCTGTTTTTCTTTTCCTATACAAAGAAATGCTCTTATAGGCATTCTGTATCTTTGCTTGGTTCTTTAAGTTCCTTGAAGAAAAAAGCCTGAGCTAATTAGTGAGATTTTTAGCTTTACTATGAACCTACCTGCACATGCTAAAGGGAGAATGTCAATTCTTGCAAGTCTGTCACAGGGCTTAATGTTCCTTCTCTACCTATGCCCAAACTTACCGTGCTCATTCTAGGGTCATGTCAAATGCTTTTAGAAGTACAACAAAAACACACTGCCTTGGGAGCAGAAGCTTCCTCTTCTTGTGGAATTTTTATTTAACACTGATAACCATTGAAGTAAAACACAGGACAGTGTAATTTCTGAACACTCTTTAATATTGCTGCTTTTTCTTTTTAGAATTGAATTAAGAAACATGATGCAAGAGGACTAAAATGGGAATAGAGAAGAGAGCGAAATGAGCTGTTAAAAATCAGCTAGTTAATAGGTGGTAACAAAAGAGGATTTTAGGAACATTCTTTTGAGTCTCAATAAACAAAATGAGTAGGGAATGCAATTACAGGTGAATTATAGTAAAGACAATTGAAAGTTAGGCCTCTGGACAAAGAATAATAAAAAGCCACAGATGTGCCTATTTTCTTTTGGTGGGGGGTGTTTATTGGGTTTTTTTGAACTCACACAGGTTTCTTGCAGAACTCCCATGAGAAGGATGAATCAGAAGGAGTCTTTTCTTTTCCTTTTTATCCTTCAGAAGAAAAGCTCATACATGAAGGTTTCTCTAGGTCTAGTTTTTTGAAAGGTGTGGCTCAAGAACACTGGTTCCTGTCAGTAAAAGACCTGTCTGACTGGGGAGTCTTCAAAAGCTCTTGAATTGCTGGAAATTTGATGTAGTTATTAAAAAAAAGTCACATCAAAAAGTAGAAGCGATATTTAAACCAAAAACATGCAGTCAAGACTCTCTCAAAGCTGAGAGTAGATGCCTCTCACCAAGTGATTCACTTTGTTTCACCAGATCCTTTCTCTGTTATCTCCCTGATCTATCACAGAAATCCTGACTGTTTCTTTCTTTTAGGGTTGTAGTTTCACAATCAATTTGAAGTGATCTAAGACTGTGCTGCCTCCAAAGGTTTGTCTGGCTCTTCCCTCTGCCCTGCTGCCTCTCTACTTCTACTTTTCCCCTTTTCCCAGCACTAGATATTATAGAGATCACTTATCTGGTTAAATGCCTTCAAAAGACCTTACAGAAGTAGTTGGGAGTATTAAAGTTGAAAAGAAATCCTTAATTATCTTGTGACAATTACTTATTCTGAAAATAAGAATTTTTTTCCATGTAGGCTTTCAAGTTTCATGGAGCTACTCTCCTTAACTTTAATTTTTAAACCTCTTGGCCCTCTTCTTTCACTTTATGTATGGGCACCTTAATGGTATGGTCAGGTTTGTCTGTCTGTAGCTGGATCACAAGACATTGATTAATGGATGCTACTGAGATGACACACTAAGGTCGTGAACTGCAGTCAGAGAGATTTTCTTATTCCATGTTTATAACATTCCGTTTCAGGACAGTAATGTGAAAATCAGCAGTTGTATTTGAAGCATCTATCTCAAAGCATCTTGATGTATTTTCACTCCAGCATCAGCAGATGTTTATGTACAGTGCAGAATTCAAGGCAAATACCTTTATATCCACCCAGGGAGTGTCAGACAAAGAAGGAACAAAATAATACATTCAGCTACAATGTCCTGTGCCAGATTTATCTGTATGGGAAAACAAGACTATTCTATAAATTCACCAGCTGGGTTCTTTTAAAGAGAAAGAATCAGAATGAAAAAGCCCCATTGCACAGTGTTAAATCAAACATTTGGCCAAAATGGAAACACAGTTCAAAGGCAGAGTGAAGAAATAGGGATGTGCCAGGATTGACTGGACAAGGAGCCAGGCTAAGGAATAGAATGTGTGCAGTAGGAGGGGCAGAGGTTAGGGAGGAGACCATTCACCAATGCACTGAGTGACAAGAAGTAATCCATGTAATTATTAGACTTGAAATATTCCTCTTTCCCCACACCTCTCTTTTTAAGCAGTAGTGGCAGAGCTGTTTTTTCCACGGCAACTTCAGTCCCGTCTCAGAAGGTATTAACTTTCTTCTTCTTGAATTCCTTTTTATTGTCTACACAGCTTCAAGATGGAGTTTTGCTCTGCCACAGATTTTTTGGACCTTAAAAGGTCTGGGCAGCTCCTCACTTTTTCACAGCCCACTTGGACTTGCCACCTGGCCTCGTTACTGCTTTCTTTGTGCCAACTCTTCCCACTGGGATAGAGGCTTCAGGATGACAAGCACTCATTTTTGGGATGCTGGTGATTTCAGGAGTGGAAGAAGAACCCATTACTCATGCAGTAAATAGGTATTTTTAGAGGTCAGGTAGAAATAAAAACTCTTAATTTCCTCCTGTACTTCCTACTATACCCCAGCAACAGTAAATTCTCCAGTCCCACCTGTGTCATTCTCCAGGGATGAAAAAGGACATTTGGGATTTTTTTTTTAATGGCATCATATTGTACTGGTTATGACCAGTACAACAGAGGAAAATCCTGTTTCTTACAGGGGAAAATCCTGTATTTGCTGATTGCATTGTGCACATCCCAAATCTGCAGAGAGGTGTTGGCATGGAGATGTGTCACTGTGTTAGGCTTTACTTTTGCTGCTAATTAGAATTTGTGTGTGTAACTGCACAGAGACATTTTTAATTTTGAAAACTGAATGCAGTGTTAGTATGGGAGAGCTGTGCTTCTGATGTTATGACTGTGAACTTGCTGTGTTTGTTCCAAACAAAATGCTGTGTTTGTTCCAAACCCTAAACTCTGGATGGGTTCTTCTACACCTCCTCCACAGAGCTTCTGTACAAGTTTCCGGCTAAAACATGGGTACATGCTGAAAAATGGCAGGACAATAGTGCCACATTAAACACAAAGAACTTGCAGATCGGGTACAATTATTTGGAAAGATCAGCCTTTCTAACTTAGCTAGGCCTTTGGAGGTAAAAATGAGTGTTTCCTGTTCTCAGTAGCTGTTTGCAGATTTTGCAGAGTAGGTTTGTAGATCAGTCTTGTAGATGTTTCATAAGGGGAAAGTCAGTAAGATCATATTTTGCCTCATTACATTTACTGATGCAACAGCAAATTTTTTCTTCACCCAAAGCAAACATGTCTGAAGAAATGGTATGGAAAATTGCATATTTTTTTTTCCTTTGCTAAACAAGTACACTTTAAATCTGTGTAAAAGTGACTTGGGTATGTTCATAAAATGATATATTCCATCAACATTTTTCTCCTGTTGTCTCTCCAAGGTAACACTTTGTTCTTCCTCTTCCTCTGCTATTAATTTTGATCTGGTAATACACAGTGGCTTGCAGCTGAACAGCCACACCTTGGTGAAGCTGTAGTCACTGCATCCCCACTGTATCCATTGGAAAAGCTACTGCTTCCTGTTATGTAACAGATACCACGGAGGAGTCAGGTTCCTGGGGTGGCAGGAAGAATAGGGAGAAGCCCACAATCGCTTTGATGTGAGGTTTGGAACACTTGAAAATCTCAATGTGGCCCCATCAGGCTAAGTGTGCTGGGAGTGGCTCTGGGAGACCGGAGTTCACGAACTTAAATGCTGCCAGCTCAGTCAGCCTAAGGAGCCTGGAATGTGGTGATATCATGGGCAGTTCTGCCAAGCGACTGACAGAAGTAACTTTCTGTTGTTTGGTGAATCCTGTTTTCAGAGATCCCTTCCCACTTCATGACACGGCCTTGAGATGTTTTCAGAGAGCTCTGGGGATTTAATTTGTAGAACTCCAAGTGCGCCCACCCTGGGACGTCTTCCTAAGGTCTCACTTGGTACCCTTGATTTGCTGCCCTCCATTGCCTGTGATTTTCAGCCTGGACTTTTTGAAAGATCTGGAAGTAGAGGGAAAACAAATCTGAAAACTTGCAGTAGTACCTTAATTGAGGTATAATCTTCAACATGGCATTCTTTTTTTTAAATACCACCTTTCAATGACTCCTAGAGAGGTGTCTGTTATCTCTGGACCATTTTGGTGCAAGGCAATCTGTGTTTCTTGCTGGACTCCTTAGAGCTTAACTGCTTTCTCCTGGCAAATGACCGTGTATGTCACAGTCAGCAATGTTGTTAGCTTTGAAAAGGAAAATTAGACTGTCATTTTAAGCATAGCACCATTTCTTTAAAGTTACATCTTTCTATGGCATTCCCCAAATATATTTAAAAATCTACACTTTAAAAAAAATATGTATTTTCAGTCATGCTGATGTTTTCTTTCCCTTTTAGAGCAACTGTTATTTGATATTGTTAAAGTCCCTTGTTCTTTTCACTTTAACCACCAAGTTCCTAGAAGATGGGGTAGAAGAATACAAACTTTCCCGGGTCATGCACTTTGTAGAAGAAGCCACAGACACTGAAATGCTTCTCCTGGGCCTGGTTCACAGTGGGATGGTCAGGTATGTCTGACACAAGTGGGAGAACAAACAACTGGACATCACAGAAATAAATGTTCCTGCCAAGATTTCCAGCCTAGCCCAGACCCAATGCCCCTTTTACTCTGAGTCTCATTATTGGTTGTGATGATATTCTAAATTTAATGACTGTTTTTATACAGTTAAAATCATTCCAAGTAGGAAAAAAAAGTCTTTTAAATAGAAATACTCCAGCCTGTCAGAACCTGTGCATTTCATTGCTGTTCATTACAAGAAATGGCAAATTGCTTTTGGGAAAAAGCTCCCTCTTGCAAATAAAATACTCTCATACTGACTTGGATGGTAAAAAAGTTTTCTTTTTTATTTGCTGCAGATGTTGTTAAATTTTAGCCAACTTGGAATTTTATGGACAGCAAAAAGCTTTATTTTTCTTTTCTTTTTTTTTTTTTCTAACTGGTACTAGTTAAATCAACCCTGGCAAAGATAAAGCCAAACTTTGACACACAAGCTTGGAATGAACATATTCAGTCCCTTCTCATGCAAAACCCACCAGAAACCCCAGAAGGGTTATTTTTAGCTTTTGTTTTCTCCCAGGATAGATAAATGGAATCAGCTGTGACAGAGACATGATTCACCAGCATGAAAAAGAGACTGATATAATCCAGAACAAACAAACAAAAGCAGAAAGGGGTTTCAGGGAAAAGGGAGAGATGGGTTTATTTTTAGTTCGAGACCGTAGGTTCTGCAGAGATAGGATTCCTCTTTCTCCCACCTCTGCCCTGTAAGTCCAACAACTTTTAGGCTAATAAGCAATAGGCAGGAACAATCTCTGTTCATGCAAGTAGAAGTCTGAAATGTGTCAGAACCCCTACTATGTCTTTCTTTTAACCCTTGCAAATATAAATTGACACATCTGGTTTTAAAGGTGTTTTAAAGGTATCTGATTTAATATTTTCTAATCTGACTGCAGAAAATTATTTTCTTCTTTGCATCAGCATCCTAAGTGTGATAGCTTGGCTGTCTTTCTAGTGACAGACACCTGTGTTTCTTATAAGGAACAAAGGACATTGGGCTGTGACCAGCTCCATAATTCATTTTTTTTCTCTATCTTAAGGAGGTGCAGCTTTGATACATTTTTAGTTTAGTACAGATGGCTGGTATTAAAACCAGAGGTATTGCATGAGTCCAGAAGCAGAAGCTATTAGAAAACAATGTGCAGTGTTAACTTCTCTTTAAAGTACAAATCTCTCCAGCTCCCACATTTCACCAGACATCCAACCACTGTCACCACCAGTTTGTGTTTGTGTTTGCTGTAGTTCAGTGTGTCTGTGTGGAAGCTCAAATTGTTGCTTTGGGTTGAAGCCCCAGTGTGTGTGTGTGGATTTCTTACTCATGGTTTTTTCCTGGGCACAGGATTTTCCTTGCGTTATGGTGGGATGGATTTCAAGTGATCTCAAGCACAGTAAGGTGTTTGCATGCAGCTTTGCAGGATATATTGGTGTCTGAAGATTTGTAAAGCTTTCGTGGCAAAGTTTGCATTTACATTCATTCTGAATCTGCTGCCTTTGTGTGGAAGCAGAGTGTTCCCAGAGTGGCTCCCATGAGTGCTTCTCTGAGGAGAGGGTACAAAGCTGTGGCAACAGGAGAGGCTTCCACAGAGAATTTGTGGAGGAGACAGTTTGACTCCGCAGCCCCACGATGGTAACAAATAATTCCAGGCTTGACTTCCTTGCATTTTCTCCAGAAAGAGGAGAGTGAACTTCCCTGCAAAAATGGTCAGGAGCTGGCTATGAGTCTGTTCATAATGCAGGCAGCCAAACAATCCATGAAATAAATTACGCTCTATATTTAGCTGTCACAGAAACCATAGGCATTGGAAGGCTTTAGAATAAGTAGCATTCATATCAAAGGAGAATTTTCCTCCCTGAAGACTTTATTGTTAGAATTTGACCCCATTTTCCTGACAGGCTTTATGTAGTGATTGTGGGCTTTGTTATTTACTGTAAATCTGTCAGCACTGTGGTGCTCCCTGAACAGGAGCTACTGGTTTAATGGGAGTTTACCTGTGTGTGTGTCAGGAGTCTGTGGGTGGCAAGTGCAGCATCTGCACATTTATGTTGCTTGATCCCTGCGATAAATTAACAGTTTGTTTTTGCTTGAGTAGGTGACACTCAAGTTAACTTTATAAACAAAAAAAGGAACAAAATGTGAAGTTTCTTGTGGGAACTGGAGTGCTGTGTGTAGAATCTCTATTCTGGTTTCTTGCTAGTGGCAAATAGGCATAAGAAAGCTTCTTTTATGCACTCAGCTTTTCAAATTATCTGGTTGTGAGCTTTTTCTCTTTCAAGCTCATGTGAATTTTGGGAAAAAACTTCAGAAACATGAGGATTTTCATAGTGAGGCTCTTTTCAGTGAGTGTGTAGGTAGGGGAAAGAGATGTAAGTAGGATGGTGGGTCTGTCTGAGAAGGGTGCAAGCACAGTCTTCCTTATGTCATAAAACTGGGTGTGTGTACTAAATATGAGCAATTAACTGGTCTGTTATCCTCACTCAGTATTGGTAAGGTTTACATATCACAGGGAAGGAAAAGATAGAATCTCTAGGGGTCCCTTCCAATTTGGGATGTTCTGTGATTCTGTGTTTCATGATTCATGATCATGAAAGATACTGTTTTTTTGGGATGGTTCTTATGGGAGGACAACTTTATACTGAGACTATTTCTTTTTCTCTCCTTCCATACTTTGTCACGAAATTGTGCTTTTAGCAAGCTCATGCAACTTGATGGGGGTTTTAATATCTACCATCGCCTACTTTCTTTTCTCCCCATTGCTTGCAACTTGATTGTGGCAATTTAAGATTTGTCACCAAAATGTCTTTTTACCAGAGGATGGCCATACCCCTCGTCTGAAAGCCCATTAAAAAAAATTAGCTGTTTCATTTATAAATATGCATGTTTTGACTTAAAGCAGTAAAAAAGCACACTGAATGTCTCCTACAATCTCGTCCACTTGGCTTAATGGTGTCCATTAAATACCTTTTTTCAATAGGATGAGCGTGTAAAGGTTCTATTCTCACTGCTATTGTAATTTAAAAACACAGAAAAGCCTTATTACAGATTGTCATAGTTCACGCAAGATAACAAATACCAGATGAGTTTCCATTCTGCTCAGCAGAATAAAATGGATCAAGTTTAAGGCAGAACTTAAAGCATAAAGTAGATCATAAGTTGTTATATAATGTTCCTAGTAATTAAACATTAAGATTAATCTTTCTAAAACCATTAATTACAATCATTTGAAAGGCCCATGATAATATTTCTTTAAAAATCTATGAAGGCAGTGATACTAAAAGGGTTTTATTTCTCCATTGATCATATAAGTGAAAACCTCTTGTTGGTAAAAACTTTCTATCATGTAGATCATATCTGCTGCCACAAATCAGAGAGACTTTCTGAAATAAGAAGACAAAATAAACACAGGAAATTGCTGTTTTTCCAAGAAAGCTTTAAAAAGAAGCTGCATTATGTCACTTCAGAAACTGTGAGTAAAATTAGCAGACTGGATGTGTTTGTTTTGGTGACTTTTCACTTCCTTCAATAATTCAAACAGTTGTGCTGTTACTCAATAAACCAACTCACTTTGTACAGTTTTGTACAAACTGATGAAAAGTCTCTAGCAGAAAATAAAAGGAGTGGGGGAAGGGAAGGTTTTGGTCCTAGAGTGTGTATTTTCTGTATTTCTCTCGATCACTCTACTGAAGTGACAGTGGCAGAGAAGGGTGAAAGAAGAACAAGACCCCAGTTTCCCTTTGTCTCCTGTTTCCAAAGGCCAGAGATGAGAATGTTTATCCTTTGGAGTGAATGATAGAGGTTTACCTGCACACGTTTAAAATCTCTACGTTTATTCATGTAATAGATCGCCCAGATGCTCTACAGAGACCACTGCATTTCATATGTAAGGGATGTCTCCACTGGAATGTGAACTTGTGTTTCCACCTTGTGTTTATTGCTAATGTGCCCTACTCTATATGGGTAGTAGGTAGGAATTCTCTTCACCTGTCTAAATTTCAGTCTGTTTTTCTTCTTCTCTATTGTGCTATTGTGCATACAGATACGGCATTTAAAATTCAACAAACAGTAAAAGCAATACAGGCCATGATGTAGAGTATTATCTTTTTATGGATCTGTTGCAGATAGCAAATACTGCTGTAAAACTGACTTGGAGCAGATAAAAGTTCCCCTGGCTAAACACAAGCTTGTTTTACTGCCTTGGTTTCTAAAGGGGAGTAGGGAAAAAGTCAGGTTAATTTTCTATTTGAAAAGTATTTCCTTTCCTGGTTGGAGTACAAAAAAAAAAGGACTCTGAGTTTCCGGGTTCTCTTCCTTACTTTGACACCAATTTTTTGCTTAGCCTGAGCATGTGAAGAGTCAGGTGATGTTATTTCCATTACAGCCTCCTCTGTAAAGTGCTTTGAGATCTATTGGTGAAAAAGTCAGAAAAGCTGTGCAAAAATCAAGTTGTTATTTTAGTTCATCTTGACCAGGTAGAATCACAATACCATAAGCAGCTGCAAAGACTGTTCAGTGTGATACTGCCAGGAAGTTTACAACCACTATTCTCATGAAACTCAAATGAAGAAATTAATTTTAGGTGGTGGTGGTGGTGAATTTTTTTTTGGGGGGGGGGGGGCGGGGAGGGAGAGGCAGGGGTGGTTGCTAGAGTTTTTTTACCAGGAGGTCTCAAAACACTTTAGAGAAGAGCTTGTTGATGCCATTCCATTTTGCAGGTGGAAAGGTGCATAAAGAGGGGATGTGTGCTGTATAGTTCACCCAGTGAAAGGACTGGAAAGGGAATGAAGTCCTCGGGATCTTCCCACCTCTCAGAGACTGTGAAACAGGGCAGCATTTATCCCCCATGCACAATGTTCTTTGGGTTCTTTTCTGTTTTTCTCCCCCCTTTTTTCCTCACTGTGAGGAGACTGCCATTCAGCTGTGTAAAAAAAAAATTAATCATAAGGCAGTTGGCTTCATTTCTGATTCTCCCAAGTGGGCCTGTATCTTTTCCTTCTGCGTGCAAATCAGTCTAAAACTGCTGCAATAAAAGTAACTGCACCTGTGCAATGTCATCTCTGCACTATCCTGGTCTCCATTTGTCCTACATCATCCCAGTAACATTCCTGCCAGAGAGGGCCATACCAGCTCATGAAGAGCAATTTTTTTTCTTTTCATATGGCCCTTCAGATTCCTTAAGTAGTCTTGTGGGAAATTCAAAATTCATTTATAAAAGCAACGGCCCCGATGCCTTGAGGGTGCTGCAGTGACATGGAATGCTGGCCTTTGCTGTCCACAACATTTACTCTTTTTTCCTTTTTGTTTTCTCTGCTGAAATCTGCCAATACTTCTACAGATATAGGCAGCACCAAACAGCGCTTTCAAATCCTGCTGGAGTCCTGTGGTCTCACTTTGCCCCACTGCCAAAACTCTGAGCCTGTAGTGCACAGGTCAGCTGCACTGTGGCCATACCTGTTTTTCCTGTTGCTTCCAGTGCCAGCAGCAGGCAGGAGGAGCTGCAGCTGCTGGTGCAAGACCAGCAAGAACCTATCAGAACTGGGAAGTAGCTGTGCTGGGCACCCAGGTGGGAGAAGGAAGAGAAGGTTTTGCCAAACTATTTGTGCTGCAGCAGCCTCCAGACTCTCCAGTGAAGTCTTCTAGGACCTGTTGTGTTTCCTCAGCAGTAGAATGTGTGCTCACAAGTGGGATGAACTGGAAAAAGGTTTGCCCCATCTTCAACTTTTTGAAAATCCTGTCTGCTCCTTTTCCAGAAGATCTACGGGATTTCATGGCATTGTGGTGTTTTTCTGGTGAGAATTGTGAAAAAACTCATATTCCTCAGCATAAGCTTCTCAGAAATTTGCAATCAGAACAAGTGGCATTATCCACTCCAACTGTCAGTGTGGGTGAATGCACATTGCTGCCAGCTTTCCAACACAGTGCTCTGTGTGCATGGTGGGAAAACAGGCACCAACAGCATCAGGAATATGTCCTGGATCTCCAGTAATGCCACCAGAGTCTTTGTACACCTGTGGACTGTCCCTTAGGAATGTTTGAGATGGAGCTCTGATAAAGCACACTCTGGTTGCAGTGCAGCATCATGATGTAACTTCTAAACTGTGACCCAAGTACCTGATGTAGGTTGTGCTCTGGGTGTGCTTTATCTCCATTTTTGTGGAAGGGAGCCATGAGGAATCCTATTTATAATCCATGAGCCACACTCAGCCTGAACACAGGCCAGAGAGTTCCATCCAGAATTATTGCAGAGGAGTTGCTTCTTGTTGTGTGTTTGGTGATCCAAAAATCTGTCCCAGATTCTCAACCAGCATAAATTAATACATCTCTATTAAGTTTGGGAGTGCTGCATTCATTTGGAGCAGCTGGTCCAGTGTGTGAAGCAGTGACAGCTCATGCCCACAGCACTCTGAGGAGCTGCTTTGTACCTCAGGCTTTGCAAACAAGTGGCTTCTGCCTTTTTATTCCTGGCTTTGCTCAAGGGAAAAATATTTTAGAAATGTATGCCCTAAATGCATTAATTTAGGGCATATATAATATTAATTTCCCCAATTAATATGGGGATGATAAATACAGAAGAAAATCACCATGGTAAAAATAGAATTGAATTGGACTGGAGAATAACTGAGCCACTTTTAATTTCTAGAGAGGTAGTCCCCAGTGTAAAATTCAGAAAGGAAATTAACCTTCTTATGTGTTTTCCGTTTCCTCTGAAGTTTGAGAGTAAAATTGCTGGTACAACTATAATGTCTTAATTATTGGTAATTTCTCAAAATAGTGTTTGATGTGACTGCAGATAATTTTGGAAGCACTGTGATTTCACATTTTTACAGAAATGGAAAATATTCTAGGGATATATTACACTTTGCTACCAGAGTAATTTATATGAGGCTGTATAATTTTTTGTAGGGGTGAATGGTGAGACAGGGAGGCTAAGAACAGAATGTTTATTTAGTAAGTCAGCTACAGAAAAAATAGAAACACAAAAGAAGCAGCCCATTTAAACAAAGACCACCATGCTGAACAACAGATATCCACATTGGCTGTTCTTTGAAGTCAGACACTTAATGCCTTTTATGTCAACAGAAATCAAAGGGAAAACTGAAGCACCGAACTTGAAAGGTTAAGTTGCACATTGGTCATGCCATAGTCTGGTATAAACTCTGAATGAACAAAAATGCAGAAAATTTTGCAAGCTTTGTTTTGTTTGCTTTTTTTAAATGAACCACTTTTGCTCAGGGACTGCATGAGCAGAGATTCTCAACAAGAGCAGGCTAAAACTTAATGCTTCCTTTTTCCTTCCCGATTTAATGTCAGAGAAACTGATCCCCAGTGCTGAAGGGCCAGGAACTGTCCCCAGGCTGGTGTGTGACTCTGGGAGTGAAGGAGGCACAGGTTTTGTTAAAGCTGGGAAGTGAAAAGCAGTGGGAGGCCTGGAGGCAGAGATGTGGTCTCCTGAAATGAAGCCACTGTCACTGTCCTACACTTGAGAGCCATCAGTGCCATTTGCCTTCCAGTACAGGCTGGTGCAGCCAGAACTGACCTGTGTTTGCTCAAATTGCAAGTTCTGTTTTCTTGTTGAGAATAACAGAGATGGCACTGTTCCTAAGAGGTGCCATGTAGCAAATGACAGAACTCTTAAACAGGAAAAGAAAACCAGAAAATGGACAGCTGATATCTCAAATTTGCTGTCAGCCTATCTACATACCTTCTACACAGAATTTGGAAAGTGTCTATATTTCAGGGGGTGGGGAGTACCATGCTTTAATTTACAGTCAAAATGAACTACATTGATGAAATGATGAAAAAGTTAAAAATGTAGATTTTTTTTTTATGATTTACAATGATATTAAAGGACATAACATTTCACATTCTGGATTATTTTAATTTTTTAAAACTGTTACTCTATGTCCACTCAGAGAAACTGTGTTTCATATGCTTCATTCCTGCATAAAACAGACCTGGAAATAAAAATTGGTTTCTTTCAGCAATGTATTTATATGGCTAATTTGCCTGCCTATTTTGCTGGCAATGAAATTCTGTGCTGTAAGCATTCAGTTGTTAAAAAAAGAAACATAGCATGCAGGCAGCATAAGGTGGGTAGTTAAAACTTGCTTTAGTTTTTCCCAAGCTATCATAAAAAATCATTAATGCAGAAAAATAGAGTGTACTTGATAACCAAAAAAGGTTTTGTAAATGCACATGGTTATTGATGCACACGTGTGTGACTGCAAACATTTAGGACTTGATAATGTTTTAAAATATAACTTGCTTGTGAAAAGAACCTAAACAAGGCTTTTGTGCCAGAATTAGGGTATCAATTTCAATATTTGCGTTGAGTCAGATCCATTTGTCAGCTCAGTTGTTATTGACAAGAGAATCAGCACAGGGCCCACTTTTCTGGACACACTGCATCAGCCTCAAAGTATTAAATAACATCTGGCAGTGACCTGCACTTTATAAACCATATTTTTGAAATCAGCTTAGCATGTTTTCTCTAAACAAACCGAGAAATTAAGATGCAGGGGGAAGAAAAGCGTTCCAGCTGCAGATAAAAATAATTGCTCAAGTACTATCAGGAGACACCAAGTAATTGCAGAAGTGTGATTGAGTGGAGGCAGCAAGTATTTTGTATTTTAACTGTAAAGCAGGACACCAGAAAAGAAAACAGAAGGTCTTTAATATGGTACTATCATTAAAAAAGGTTCGGTTAAGCCAGTATATTGTACACAGAGAAGTGCTATGTTTGTTAGAATGTGTATGGAGGGAACTGAGAATAATTAGACTTATAATAGGAGTTTTTGGCTCTGCTTCTGCACTGTTTCAAAGCCTCAACTGTTCTTGAATCCTTAATAAGTTAAGGAATGAGTACAGCAGAGGAGAGAGCAGGCAGAATCTGTTGGAGCAGCTTGCCCACACCAGTTTGCCAAAATCTAAAAAGCCCTTTAAAAAAAGGCTTATTTTTTGCTGATGACATCATTCCTGCCACTGTCAAAGTGTGACAAGTCTTGGCTTGCCTAAAGAAGAAAAAAAACCTTTCTAAAATTGACACTGCACAGATTCAAAACATATACAAGGACTGCTGTAAATGTGAGATATTTATACTCTCTTCCCATGCTACAAATTTTCATTCACAGATAGGTTTTTTTCTCTCAAGCATTTTGACTTTGTAAATCAATGCATTTTAAATATCTAGGTTGTTCTTTGTGATTTCATTATGGCTGCCTTAACTTGGACACAGGACTGTTTTGAGACCAATGCCCACAACCTGCCTTTGTTCTGTTGTAGTTAATTTTAAGGTCACTGGAGATGTCTGTAGAAAGTCAGGAGAGCCTCAGGTATTCCTGGAGGTGATCTTTATGCATGATTTCCACGGTACCATACTTAGCACTGGTTTTTTTTTTCCTTCTGATTTCTTATTCCTTCTGATCTGAAGAAATACGGGGAAGATGCTCGATGAATGTGTTTTTCCATGCTCACATGATTTGCCATTTTCAGCATCATCCCCAGATGTGAATTGTACAATGAATAATTAATGTTGAATGGCGACCTTGAACCTCATAAAGCTGATTAGTATGACAATGCATCTGGGAGAACAACTTTAAGACTGTGCTTGTAAAAGAATATCAAAACAGCTTAACACAGTAGGGAAAAGCCCCCTGGAGCCCTTTTAAAACCAATTGCCTACAAACACTTCTAAAAAGAACAACTCTGTAGTGGGGGGAAAAAAACCCCATGTGTAAAAATGCAATGAAGTTCAGAAAATAAACCAGCTTTTATACTTAATTGTAACAGAGATATTTGCAGTTAAACACTGCATAAAATTAGAGAGAGGGTACAGTCAGCCAGAATAGAGCATTTTTGTCTTTTCTAGTTCAGATTGTTACGGCACAGTTGTTTTCTAGTTCACTGGATCCTAAACTCATTCATAAACAAGGACAGTTCAGGCCTTCCCTCATACTTCAAAGCAGAAAATACTTGCCCCGGTTCCCTGTTGCAGAGGCTGTTGGCAGACTGCTTAAAAACCCAGGAAATTGTTATTTTTGCATGCTGGTAAAGCTGAGGATGATGGAGATTTCAGAAGGAGTTAATGCTTTTGTTTTTCCTGAAAAGGAGTGAATGTGTAATTTTGAGAAATGGATCTTTGTTTTTATTTGCCTGTCGAATAAATGGCATTTGCCATTTCTTAGTGAGCAGAAAGGAGACATTGGGTTTATTATGGAAACATGGCATGGTCCAGCTGTGCCTTACAGCAGCCTTAACTCAGGCAGATCTCTTCATTTTTCTTTTCTTACCCATTTTATAAGCCCTAAATCTGGAACACCTAATTCATGTATTAACTTTGTTTTTCTTCACAGCTCATTTAATGCTAATACTTAAAAGAATTTAGCAGTATCTTTTTGTTAAATGATTTGCTCTAGTTCAAGAACTAAATCTCAGTTAACTATAAAAAAGAATATTCTGATTTTTTTTTCTTGCAGTTGTGTCCACTTTTGGAGATTTTATTCCAATTTTGGGTGATTCCAAAACAAAAATCTTTCAAAATTTAATGCTTTGGGAAACATCTGCTCCTCAGCCTCTAACTAATCAGCACTGCTCTCTTAGAAAACTGAATAAAAAGCCCTTAGTCCTTCAGGGCAACCAAAAGTATGCCCAGATTTGGGCTGAATTTGGGAAGTAGTTTGTCAGAGATGAGGAGTCATTCCATGGTATCACTTAAAATTTGTAATGTTCATTTCTTCATTTTAAAAATCACTACCAAAATATTTAATCTGAAAATGATGAAAAATTTACATTTAGGTCAATGTATTTTTACTCTAGAATGTATAACACAGTTTAGTGTTGAATCACTTTCAGGTAGACTTCCCTATTTTACTGAATTGGTCTCATTATGGAGGTAAAAGCAGGTCATGTTCTCTAAAACCATAGGAGTTCAACAGTGCAGATCTAACAAGTTTTAACAATCTTGCTACAATTTTAAAACATGCTGAGTTATTTTTTCAGTATATGGAAACTTCCATTTAATTTAATGTGCTTATTAATCACATACAGCTAGACTTCATAAGATAACAGTTTGCTGAAGTTACAATGGATTATCCAGAAAGGGAGTGAATGGGGGTTTTTGTGTGAGTTTATTTTCTACAAACAGATTAAGGTAAAATACTTTTAAATCCTAATTTAAATACAAGGCACATTATCGCACATCTGTCATGAAAACTAAATGGAATTTTGAAAGTTATTTAACTTGTAGAGTGTTAGAGTTTTTACTTCCAGGGCAATGCCGTTCAGAATTTTTAAGGAGTCTCTGAAACACATGAAGATTCAGTTTACCAAATATTTGAACATATAGGAAATTAAATGGCATTAAAGATTTCGATTTTAGTTATGAACAGAGGAATCTGTAGAAGGATTCACAAGGAATTCTGTTCTCTGAAATAAATAATTTGTAGTGTGGAAGAAGAAATGACCCTCAGAACTGGGCAAGTTGTGCCTAAGCAGTTTTTTCATCCTCTTTGCTTTCTGTGATGCAACAGAGGGAGTGCAGGGTGTTGAGGACTTGCATCTGTATTTCTGACACCTGCCAGCCCCCCCAGATCAAATCTGTTGTATGCTGAACATGGGAGAAATACATGGGGAATAGGTAGGGTGAAATCCCCCTGTGCTGCTCCAATTTCATTGTAAGGTTTGAGCAAAGTTTAGAGAGGATTGGTGGCCCTCTTACCCCACATGGCTGAGTTTATTCTGCTTAACTCTCAACAAGCTCAACTGCACACCCTTTTTTATTGTGTTGCTTTTTGGTGTCTTTCCCCTGCCCCCAAATACTGCATCATTAGCCAAGAATAACCTGAGTCTGAATTCAGGACTGCTTTTAAATGTTTTCAAAACATTACAGGAATGTATCTGATGTTTTTTTCATTCTAGATGCAATTTTGGGGGTTTTTTTTAAAGTTACTTAGTAAAGCTAACAACTCCCTGAAAGCAGCAAGGTGCTGGTGGTGGAGCTGAAGAGAGCAGATGTTCTGAACCCAGACCCAAGATGCTGGGCTGCTGGAGAGGCTGCCTGGCAACTCTTTGGGTTCAGGCCTCTCCACTTCCAGAGAGCTCTTTGTATCAGTACAGGCAAGTTTTGTTCCACTTGTATTGACAAAAATCTTATAAATATCAGAGAACTTTGGCTTTCCCTGCCCTGAACTTTCTGTGTATTTATCAGCACTCTTGACCTCCATTTTCTTATTAATTGACTCCTTTTCTGATGTGTGATGTATTCACAGATGATGACATTATGTGCATGTGTGAGAATGGGCAACAGTTCTACCTTGTAATTTAATGGATGACAATGTATGTAATTTTATTTGCATTTTTACTATTGCTTTTTCTTTATGCATCAGGCAATATTTGCTGAGCAGGTATGGCGTGGAGTGAGAGAGGAAAGGATAGTTAATCATAACTATCAGGTAATCATAATCTCAGAATCCCAGGATGGGTCAGGCTGGAAGGGACCACAGTGGCTCATCTGATCCCACCTCCCTGCTCCAGCAGGGCCATCCCAGAGCACACAGCACAGGATTGTGTCCAGAGGGGTCTGGAATATCCCCAGTGAGGAGACTCCACACCCTCTCTGGTCTCTGTTCAGGGCTCAGTCACTGCCCAGGGAAGAAGTTCTGCCTCCTGTCCAGGTGGAATTTCCTGGGCATCAGTCCCTGCCTGTTCCTCTGGTGCCATGGCTGGGCCCCCCGGAGCAGAGCCTGGGCCCTGCTCAGAGCCCTCCCTGCACACAGGGACACCCAGGGCTGAGGGCCCCTCTCAGCTGGGGCTCCTCTCCAGGCTGGACAGCCCCAGCTCCCTCAGCCTTTCCCTGTCAGGGATGCTCCAGGCCCTAAATCATCTCCTCAGCATCTGCTGGCCCTGCTCCAGGAGCTCCATGGCCCTCCTGTCCTGATGATCCCAGACCTGGCCACAGCTCTCCAGATGTGCCTCACAGGGCTGAGCAAAGGGGCAGGATCACTCCCTGACCTGCTGGCACTGCAGCAGGTGCCCTGTCCTGATGCACCCCTGGATTCCATTGGCCCTCTTGTCCCCCAGGGCACTGCTGGCTCATGGACAGATCAGTCCCCAGCCTGTACAAGTGCCCAGGGCTGTTCCTGCCCAGGTGCAGGACCTGCATTTGCTCTTGTTGAATGTCAGATGGTTCCTCTCTGCCCACCTCTCCAAGCTGTGTCTCTCTGAAGGGCTGCACAGCCCTTGGGGCTATCAGCTGCTCCTCCCAGCTTTGTACCATCAGTGAACTACTGAGGAGGCATCAACCCCTCCTACAATCCCTGATGAACAAGTTAAACAGCATCTCAGTTCCACCCTGGCTTTAGGCTTACACTGCTCCCACAGAAGGCCACAGGGTGGGCTGTGAGAGGAGAGTCCTTTTCGGGCACTCTCTGACTTACAGTGTCATTAATGGATATTAATGGCCTCACAGATCTCATAATTAATATCTATTATCATGAAACAATGGAGGAATCCCCACATGAGCTGTATGAAATTTAGTACATCTCCCTAGTAAGTTTATTAGGGGTGAATACAGAGAAGCTTTTCCAGTCAGTCTACAGCCCATCAAAGTCTGTGCACGATTCCAGGTTCTGCCTTGTGTGCAGCAATTTGATGGCTGTGCTGTGCCAGCTGGTAAAAGACATTGTCCTGAAGACTTTCAGCACCTCAGGTATCTGGCTAGAGTTGAAGTGTAGGAGAAACATGTTGTAGTTTGCAGCCTCCTCCAAGCCCTTTGCATCAGTTGTCCCATTTTTCAGTCACTCAGCTTGAACCAATAGTCCTCCTGTGTGGGTAAAGATGGTGAAAACAGGCCTGTGCTCCTGGGGAAAAGCTATAGGAAATCTGAGGGTAAAATTATTGAGTAGGGAACTAACCTAGGTATGTCAGGCTTCATTAAATTTTAAAATCTGTATTATTTGATAACATGAGATAAGCGCGGCCGCTTATGATGGTGTTTGCTTGTGAATTATCCAGTGAGACCTGATCATGCTGCTTGTTTTTACTCAGATCATTAAGCAAGTGTGAGATCACCAGTAGCCTTGCCCTGGAATACTTAGCTGTTTCAATTATCTCAGCTGCAGTTTTATTCTGAACTGTTCAGATTCTTGCAATTAAACTGACAGCTTAGGTCCTACCATTTGTCACCTTAGTGAAGCAGGAAATTCTGTGGTTATGGACTCTACTGTGATTTGTGTTTTCTTTTTCAGAGTAATTGATTGCCACCACAACTTGGGTCATTTAGAGCAGCTGGCTGTGTGGTGTTTCTATCAGGTTTTCTTTGCTCTCTTGGAAAATGCACCCATTTGGTTTGGGATGAGTCACACGTCAGAGTCAACAGCATCTATTTATGTTCTTGCATTGTTTCCAAACAGACAGAAATAGAAATCAAGATTTGAAAGCTAATGGATAATAGATGTAGTATTTAATGTTAGAATGACTACAATATTTAATTCCAAATTGTTTGATCTACTTGTTTGATTTGCTAAGATAAAAGATAAAAGTCGCTTTAATTTAATAAAAGAAAAATTTCATCAGAAGGGTATGTATTGTACGCTTCAGTAGCTAAATCACAAAATTCATATAGTTCCCAGAGGAAAGGTTATAAATTAGTCTTGTACAGTGATATTGTACAAAACTGGGAAGAATTGTGGCGTATAAAACAAGAGTAGAAAAAATTGTTTAAACAACATGAACTCATTACAAAATTTGTGCAACTTAAAACTGAACTAAAAGATGCCATGCTGGGTTGGGTTTTTTCTGTCCCGAGAATATGATTTCCCTTATAAATTTTATTATGACTTTAACAATAATTGGGAAAAAAACATATTCATTCTGTCTGCATAGAGATGTGTTGCCTTTTTTTCTCTTACCTTTTATGTGTTCAGCTCTCCTCTCCAGTTAACTATACTATCATTTAAAATATAACAGAATTATACAATTTAGATTTAATTAATGGGAAAATGTTCATTTGTGTATAGTGTTATAGAGTAATTGCAAAGCAGTGACTTGGAAGACTTTATCGTGAAGCTACAGGAAGGAGCTTGGATACAGTGGAGATGATTTACAAAGTAGAAGTATTATGTGCTGATGAATGCAGAGATAAAAATGCTCTTCTTTGCTGAGAGGTAATGAAATGGACTTTGAGATTAATATCCTTCTGACAAGGGAAATATTCAATGTATTTCTCTGCTGAATGTCTCAGTCTTCCCTCTCAGCAATGCAAAGTGCAGAGGTGACAGAGAAGTATCCAGGCAATGGGAGGTACTGAAACTACAGAGCAGCTTTTGTACTCCAAATAAAAATAAAAGTGGGTTCTTTTCACAGCCCAGCCTGATGTATATGCTGGTAAAATAAATCAAGTTCTGGCCAGCTACAGATAGCTGGAATACTTTCCAGAGAACTCCATTTACCAGGAGTCCTGTAACTATCCAGACTATCAAAAGAGGGGTTTCCTGTGAAACTGCATGTGACATGGGAAGCAAATGAATTTGTGGTTTTATTGACAAAGGTTATCTGGCACAATACCATTGTGTGAAAGTTACTGCCCACTAAGTGAAAAATGTTGGAAGAGATTGGCAAGGAATGTCTTGTGAGTATGAATGAACTCAACGTGTGCCAGCCACAGGTAGGTGGAATGTGCCACTTAACAAATTATTCCATTTTTAGCACCCAAACCTTCTTCATATGCTTCCAACGAGGAGAGGAGCCTGGTGTGTGTGAGTGAGGCAGCCAAAGCAGTTGTGACCTTTCCCTGGGCTCTCCTTGGGCTGGCTTTGCAGAGGGAAGGATCCCGCGGCAGCTGGCGGTGCAGGGCCGGCCCCTGGCTGTAGCCCTGGTGTGGAATTTCCCCGTGTTCAGGATATTTAGACAGCAGCACACTTACAAATGTGTTGTAAAATTGGACGCCTGCCGGGGAAGGCTTGGGCCTCCTGGTTTACTTACTAAGCCCATGTTTCAATGGAGAAGCAAATTTGATTTTTCTCCCCCCTCCCTCTCTTCTTCTTTCTCTTTTCCCTCCTCCCCCACCCCTCCTTTGCTAAAGAGGCATCAGTGACTGGTGAGAAGAACTGACCAACTTGACCTCCTCTCCCACTGGTGGTCATGAGAATAATACAGGAGGAGGTCAGAGGTCAGCTTTTGAATACTCTTAGGAGCTAATTTATTACAAGGGGGGAGTTTCACATTGGCTGAATTATTTTCTTGAAGAGAAGACCACACTTGAGTTTGTTTATGCCTTGTGTTCATTGGGAGTTCTCTTTAGGAGCCTTTCTATGCACCTGTGCAGAGCACAATAAGAGCCCTTTTCTGCAGGGCGGAATAGCCGACAGCCAGAGGAAAAATGGGCTGGCCTGGAGCAGAACCTGCAGTTATTTGATTACAGAATGTAGTCCGGAGGGGCTTTCCATTGTAATTCCCTCTCCCCACCCCCTTCTTTCACCCTCATCCTGCTGCTGGGTGTTTTTTGTACTCCAAATAAAAATATAAGTGGAACATGGGGAAGCTGGGATGGGGGAGGAGGGAAGGAAGAAGAGCACATTTGCACAGACATCATGCTGAGAAATAAAGGCACAAATCCTTCAGGAAGTAAGGATCTGGCTTACTTGGAAGTCAGTGACAGCAAGAGCTGCCGCTCTCTCAGTGCTTCTATTTGCTGTTGAGGTACAAGAAAATTATATATTCTGCTTGCATTTCTAGTTGCCTTAGCTGGCTAGAACACTGGGATACCTTATGACTTATGAGTTTGGAAATTATTTGCCTAGATTTAAGTGTCCTGGCTACACTTAATCTCTCTGCTGCTCGGCTACTGCCCAGCAACCTCCTCTCTGTCATCCCTCTTGGTTTTGTACAGTGTCTGGTGATATCTCAAGCATCACTTGCCCTCAGACAGGGCAGCTGTGGCTGCATATTCTATTGAGACTCCCATTATCCAGAAAATCTTGACCTATTGCAGTGATTTTTCTTTTTACAAAACAACCTCCAGCCTTTGTTTGGAGTTTAAAGAAGGTCTGTGGTGTGTTAGGAGGTGCTGTACATTAAGCTCTCTGTGCACTGAAATCTGTAACTTTGCCTGAATGTTCTACTGATTTAAATTTGTCCAGATTGTTGGGGAAAAACTCTGAAAGCCAAATTCATGTAAACAAAGCAACTTTCTTTTGAACACAGTGGGATTAGGAGGCTGAGCCTTCTCAGCACTGGAACCTGGGTTTGTTGGGGGAGTTTTACATATTCCGGATTTTCAAGCACCAGGACTAGGTAAAGCTCAAGCTTTAAATGTGCTCATTAGCTTTGTCTGAGCAGGCAAGAGGTTGGAGCCACTCTGGGGGGCTTGAGAAGGAATTACGTAGTTCCCAGAGCTGAAGTCAAATTTAAAGAAAACAGACTTTCTGCTTACAAGATTTCCCCCTGCTGCTGAAGTTGGTATTTTGCCTTAAATATTAAGACAATTTGCTGGTTACAATTTTTGAGGGAGACTTACAGCCAATTAGCAGATATTGCTGGCAAACATTTATAAGTTATATGATTAAAAAGCTCATCTGCACACAGACACAAGAGCAGACAGGGTTCCCTCCCTTGGCCCTCTCAAGGCTGTCACAGGGGAACATCAGCTCCATGGTCCATCGAGGTGAGAACACAGATTGAGGGGGTCACAGCCTGGGGTTTGGTGCTCATTTTGGGGTGCAGGCTTCTGGATTCAGCCTCTGAGGAGTTTGTTTAATATCACCTGAGGGAGTGGTGGATTGCACAGCTGGGTGGGTGCCTGTTGCTGACGACAGTAAAAAATCTAAGTGTAGGCAGAACATTATCACAGTAGGAGCTGTGATGATAAAACCACAGACCATAGTGATGCAACTGAAAGGAAATAAGTACATTTTAGTGTAGATCTGGAGGGAAGAAAAAAAACCCAAACAACAAAACCAGACATTTTTCCATGCTCTTTGAACATGTGGAGTCAGTGATGAGTCCCAAGACTTCAGAAAACAAGCACCATCCTGGCAGAGGGATGGACCCTGTGGCAGTCTGGTAACAGGAGAAGTCAGATACTCACGCTTCCACCAGAGCATCTGAGCAGTGTCCCAAGCCAAGTGCTTTTCATTCTGACTACACTGCCCTGTGGAACAGGAAGACATCTGGGAAATGGTGCTGCTGTGCTTAGAGAGAGGCTGTAACTGAGCATTGCCCCGCTCCCCCCATACTGTGGCACTTGGGCCTGCCCCAGGTTCCCCTGATTTTGCCCTTCAAGTTATGGGATCGGGAGGCCAGAAGCTGTCATCTCTCCCACTTGCACTGTGTCCACACCCCTCAGAGGAGTGGAAATGCTGGGATCTGCCAGCTGAGGTTTCCATTCTCTGCCATAGGGGCACTACTGGTGGGCTGCGCCTGCATTGCTGTGGGCACGGACACACAAACCTTTATTAAAAGTGTGCCTCTGCTTTATTCCATATTTTCTCTGCTGGTTTCACTGTGCCAGGTGTTGGCTTCTCTGTGCTTACAGAAGAGCCTTGTTCACAGGGGTTTTACTGATAAAACACAATCAGGGAAAGCAGGGCTGAGCCAAGCTGTTGTCATTGAGCGAACAGGCTGGACACAGCGCCCACTTCACTGCTGCTGGGGGGCTGGCATGGCCTAGAGTGTTCCAGGATAACTCCATGGATTGGATTGGATTGAGTTTACCACACACCAGACTTCTTCTGTTTACTTCAGAGGAAGGAATTTCTACACCCATGGAGTTCAACAGCCAAAACAACACCGTGTTAGTAGTTTATGTAGAGCTATCAATTTTGCTGAGTGAAGCGGCGCTTTCGTTGCTGCTCACACCTGGCCTGTTTCAAAGTGGTCATGTCTAGGAATAAAATGATATCTAAAGTTTCGGCTGCTTCCTCAGAGAGTTGTCAGACAAGGATCTTACAGTTTGTTTCATTTTTGATCAGCAAGGGCATATGTTCAAATGTGCTCCTTGCATTTGAATTTCTTAGGGATACAAAGAGCAGGCTCAGTAAACTCAAAAGTTTGAAATTAAATTGGTTGCAGTTTATGTAAGTGTTTAATACATAAAAGCTCTGGTTCTATACAGAATTAAAGCTGGTTTTTAATTTAATTAACTAACCATCAAATAATTACTTACACAATGTCATGAACATACTTAACTTTGTACTTATTCGTATGTAACAGCTCATTGCTTTATTCCCTTCTGGGAAGACTTTATTTCTTTTTCTACCCTTTCAAAATACAGTCAGTTCAGCAACTTAGCTGAATTAAATGATAATGAATATTTAGTAAGGGTAATGATCTGTAGGGTTTTTTTCTTTTATATGTTAGTGACTCTGAGAGTCCATATGGATCACTCACAGCCTTTTTCTCTTCTCTTTTCATTTACAATGTATTCCACGTGAGGAAATCTTGATTTCTAGGAATGAAGTTACAGTTGACAACTGATAACAACTTCTTTTGTGTTCAGCATGACAGTGTTTTGCTGAAACACTGTGGTAGACAGTAAGGTTCTTCATGTCTGTTCTACTTTGAAAAGTCACATTCTCTGTTTTAATTTATAATATCTTACCTGTTTTTAGAATAAGCAATCTTCCAGATTGAAAATTGGGAGCCATGAAGGTCAAGAAAGATTTTTATGATGGCTGAAAGCTGTGTAAAAAGAGTAAACACAGTGGTTTTATAGTGGATCATCTACTCTGCATAACCAAAAAAGCTCTAATTTCCACTTAAAACTGATATCCAGAAGTGATAATTACATTATTCTTCCTGGAGTTTGGTTCTGTCACAAAGAAGTGATGTCACACCACCTTATTCTCAAACTAAGCATTCATAATAACCTAGGGAAAGGTAACTATTGCTGCATCTACTTATGTTGTTTTGGGATTTTTTTAAATTCTTGTCAAGTCTGCTTTTTGTAGATTGATTAAAAAAAACCAGCTTATTGAGCAGTTTTTTTGTTAATTTACTAATTCTAAAACTTTTAGAAGAGTGGGCTCTGCATGAGCAAACACTTTGTATACAGGCATACAATCACCCATCCTGTAAAAAAAATAATTTTTACCCTTTTCAAAGGGAAAAAGATGCATTTCTGCAATAAAGAGTCAAGTGGAAGAGTTCCAAAATGGTATTTTCTCTAGAGAGCTGCTGGTTGCTTAGCTGGTGTGCTCCTGGGTTGTATGCTGAAAATATCCCAGTTCTGGCAGGGACAGATGAAATTAAGGCTTTCAGTGGGTGAAGGCTGTTTGCAGGATCTCCTGCTGAGCCTGCTGAGACAGATATTGTGGGGTAATTTCTGGAGTTTTGCCAGTTGCAAACAGGGGGCCCCACCAAGCCTATTAAGGTAGGAATGAGGCTGGAATGCCACCCTTTGCTACACTCTGTTTTCCACTGTCCCTGCTCTGCTGACCACCAGAGTAAAAATAAATTAGAGGAATTTTTTTTCACTATAATGTCTGCCATCCCTTATTACATGTTGTAATTTAGAAATAGTTCATCTGATTAACTGTGATTTTATTTATTTTTCTTAGTACAAAATAGAATAATAAACATTTTCTCAATGACCTCCCTCCTTGTCTTTGCAAGTAGCAGGACAAGATGACATACATCCACTTTATTTTGTTATGAAGCCATAAATCTTTATTGGCCTTTTGCTGATGTTGTTTAGGAGGATCAAAATTAAAATGCAGCTTTTACATACCATTTTAATGTTTTTAAGAATGTTGTCATTAAAAAGTCCTGTCAATCTAGCTCATTTATGGTTCACTAAAGTGTTGTATCTCAGTTCCCAGGCCTCAGCTACCCATTGTGAGACTGATTTTCTTGTATGGTGGAAAGAGTGGCTCAGGACTGAAACAGAGTTGTTGCCTTAAAATTGGGAAAGGCTACTGCCTTGCCATAATACTTGCTGAAAATCAGGCATTTTGAGGGCTGTGTGTCCAATAAGGAGTGGATTTATTAAATCAATAACTTTATGGGTCTTTATGCAATGTGGCCTCTAAACCATGAGATGCAGAAGTTTGGAAAGGAATGTTTTGGGTGGGGAGT
The DNA here is from genome assembly GCF_017639235.1 of Corvus kubaryi. Classification (NCBI taxonomy): domain Eukaryota; kingdom Metazoa; phylum Chordata; class Aves; order Passeriformes; family Corvidae; genus Corvus; species Corvus kubaryi. The sequence continues at coordinate 2,644,476 of NW_024582061.1, read as the reverse complement.
TTCTTTTGAGGGGGAGAGTGTTTGGGGTTTTTTTTTTGTGCAGGTTGTTCATCTTGGAATAATTTAGCATTAAAGTACTCTACTGTATGTTGCACACAGATGTGGTTTAACACACAAACTGAATAGCCTATTGCTCTTTACTTCAAGGTTTCAGAGCTAGATTTTATAGTTTTTGGCAGTCTGTACCTAGAAGTCTCAAAAATTTTCTATAAGCAATATCTTGTGGCCATAAATTATCACAGCCATTTTAGGTTTGTAAAAAGCCTACATAAATCTCCCTGTAAGCACAACAATAAAAAGTGCAAATGTGTTTAGTAATGTTTCTTGGGTCACCATTGCTCTGAGTTGCGTGTAACAGTACCCTAAAAACTACAACTGGAAGCCTATCTTATTACCTATTTGTTAACTCCCACCATAACATGCTGCAGTAATAAAATCACTAAGCTGTGCTGTTTATTGCCCTTTTGATATGTGGCAACATAAGTGGACCACAGGCACTCAAAGATAAAACAGGAGGAGGCTGTTTTTCAATATGAATAGTGCAGATGTCCGATCTTTGCCTCCCTGGAGCCAACAAACCAAGTTTGATTGTTGTGGGCTTTCTGGGTAGTTGACTTCATGCAACCTCTGGGTTCCTTATTTACTGGTAGAGAGAGAGCATTGCTCAACACATGGCTGGCATCGCTCTCAGTCATTCTGAGAGAACATTATCTAAATGACTGAGCTGTTATTGGAAACATCCCTGCAAGTTCAGCTGTACTCTGTGCTTTATGAACATATAGGAAAATATGGTTCTTGCTTCAAAGAGCTCATAATGAGGTTCAAAATAAGGCCCACCACATCAAAAGAGAGATACAGGACAGGAGGGAGGGAAGACAGGGAGAACTGAGGTGCTTTTGTCCAGTGGGGCACAGCAGAATCAGGCCTTTATCTCCTCACTGGTCCAAGCAGCTCTGTGTAAGGGTTTTAATTGGGGTTGTTCCAGCCAGTTCCCTTTCCCAAGAGCGTGCCCCAGTTTGCAGCAGGACTTGATCTGAATCCAAACCCTGCTCTGTTTCCTCAGCAGGGCTGTGACCCAGATCCACCAGCAGCTCAACAGCTGCAGAGCACCCGCTGCTGCTGAAGGAAGTGTCCAAAGCCAATCTGGAAGGGCAAAAGTTGGATAACATTTCTGCTGTGCACCTGATCTGCTGCAATTTCACTGTAAATAATTTAATGATAGCCTGCCATGTGTATTTTTTCACCCAGTTCTCTAATTGCCCCATGACCTTACATAAATGTTGGGTTGTGAAGATTATGTCAAGGTTTACCCAAAGGATTCTTATTTTTCACGTAGTCAGTGAAAAAGATGTAACATTTTGTTGTTCAGTTAATGATGGTGCTGGTATCTCCTTGCCAGGTGATTGGCAGGCTATGCTGCAGGAAAGAGTGAATCTTTAATGTATCTTGGCTTTTAATACATAAATTAGATTGGCTCAAAGGGAAGGAGAACTCTGGGACACTGGAGAAGGTGCAGTAGGGCTGTTGTCTAGAAAAACGTGGGATTTCTTTTTTTTTCTGGGCAGGGACTGTTATTCTGTATGACTGTGGGAAACTGAGTTGCAAGTTTCTCCATCACAGTCGGCAGGGCAGGCAGCTGAACCTGGGTCTGCCATTACATATTCAGTAAATGACAAAGCAGGTATGGGGTTAAAAGGGTCCCATCCTCATTTTTATCAGAGAATTCTTCCCGAGGCTGAGAAACTTCCCATATCACAGCAGCTGGGAACCTGCCCTTTAGGGATTTTTGTTTTCAGCTCATGATGGTTTCTCACAAAACCACTGAAAAACGTGGTTTTGGAAGCTCTGTTCCAGAGGTGATGATGGAGGAGAACAGGCAGTGTATGTATGCTATGGGTACATCTCAGAGTAGAAAAAGCATCATCCTAAGCAGCTCAGAGGAACTTTATTTTCCTCAGTCTCTGGAACTGGAGGCTTCACATCCTGGAGTAAACTATGTAGTTAAAAATTGGTGTGGAGTTCAATGAGGCATAGATCAAAATTAGCCCAGCTGTCCATTTGTTCTACTGGCTGCGGAAGTTTTCTCTGTGATCCCAACACCCTCGTATTTCTTTTTCCTTGAACTCTGGGGAAGCCCTGCATGCTCAAAGCCTCACATTATCAGTGTGCCTGTAAGGCCAGCTCAAAGTTGAGCCTGTTCCTGTTGGATTTACTCTGTTCTCACTGTCAGATGATCTGTCATCCCTGTCTGTGTGTCAATGCTTCTGAAACTGCAGTTGCTGCAATACTGTTTAGTAGAAGCAGCCCTGGAGTAGGGCTGTTCAGACAGCACAACTCCCCCTCCCAACTCTTGTATGGACACTTCACTGACTGCTGAAATATTTTGTAAGCAATATATATTGCAGGTACTTTTCAGCTGTTCTAACCATTTCTAATGTAGAAAGTTACTCAATGTAGGTAATTGTCTTGCAAAAGAAAAAAGAAAAGAAAATTGCCAAACCTTCTGACTACTACCAGCTAGTAGTTGTTCTCACACAATGAGATTTGAAAAATGCTGTAGGAGCAAAAAACAGCCAGCAGCTCGAGGGCACAGCCAGCTTCTGTTTGTGTGTTGAAGTGAAAGCTCTGTCTGTCCTGTAGCTCTGTCCTGCCCAGGCCTAGACTTGGCCATTCAGTGTGAGAGTTTGAAGGTGAAATTCAGCCATTGCCATGTAACAGTGCCACAAACCCTCACCAGGTCACTTCACAGGTGTCACTTTTTTGGCTAAGGAGAGAATTAAAACTCATCCTTCCACTCTCTTGCACCATGCCCTGACTGGGACTGACCTTTGTCATTCCCAAGTAAAGCAACAAGATGATTCCCTACTTTCCACTGCTCAGAGAAAGAAAAGTCATGCCTGGGAGTAGTTGGCAAGAGAAAAAAGGAGTTGGGAGTCTGTTTAAAGCAGACCTTTAAATCAATGTGCACCTCAAAAGATGCAGAGGGCGCTCAGACACCAAAGGAATAATCGGTGCATTGAGCTGCTCTGCTTTAATTTGTGTCCCCTGACTCTGTAAAACATCTTGTATCCTATAATTAAAATTACTAACCAAGTGATTACACCTTCAGGTGAATGGTGTTTCAAGGTTTGTTTGCATTTTGGAGGGTGTTTTTTATAGTTCTTAGGAGAATGAAAGCTACTGAAAGGAATACGTATTGTAATATGCTTTCTTAAACTCTAGAAATGGCAATAATGAATTTGATTTTAAGTATGAAAGACAGCAGACATTGTACACAAAACATTCCTTCTTTCTTAGGTATAATGTGTCTAAAATTATGCCAGCATTATGCTTGGAAATGTAAATTGTTCCTTTGAAAAAATATTTAAAGGTACATGAGTTTGTGCATTTGTTTACCTAAACCCAAAACTCAGCTCTAGTATTAATATGTGGCCTAAGATTTACTGACAACTGTCTGCAGTACCTCAACATCCCCATGTAATAATCAAAACTGCCTCTTTTTTGCTCTTAAATTTAGGCTTCAAAACCTGGCTTGAGCAAAATAGAGGTGTCTTGGCTTTCTTACTTTTTTCTCTCATATATTTATTTAAGCCAGATTTTCAGACGTGAACAGCACCCAACATTATGCAATCTGTTCTTTTCTATTCACTAGGCATGGAAGTGTAAGATTGAACTTTTTCTGACTCCAGTTATCTGTGCTGAGTTTCTTTTTGTTGTTCGTCAGCTTTTTTGACAATCTGCCCTTGACTATGCCTGCATAATTAGAGATGGTATATGGAACAAAACCTAGAGTGATGAGGCACTCTTCTTTTCATTTTTTAAAATGTTTACAGTTCTGCAAAACGTTTTCATTTAGGTTGAAACTATCCATTTGTATTGCTCTGTGGAAGAAGTGCTTTCTCCAAACTTTTAATGTTTTATGCCTGTTTATGTTTGTTTTCTGGCTGAGAAAAGTATTTTTTCATATGATGCACACATAGAAATGCATATACATAGTATATTTTAAGTTGTAGTGTAGTTGAAATGGGAAATGATGATGATGATGATGATGATGATGATACTAATAATAATTTGATCTCCATCCACAGGATTTTGGAATTTTTGAAGGGTCATAATCCCTAGTCACACATCTCAAGACAATCTGTTTTGGTGTGACTACATTACAGGGGTTTGACAAAAACAGTTTATGCAGGCACACTGGCCTTTTTTATGCTTTTCCACTCGTTGATCTTCTTCTCTGCAAGGATCACTCACCATTCCATTGATCCTGTGCATATAAGAAAGCAGAGTTGGTTTCCATTTGTGTTGGTTGAGCTGACAGAGATGGTCTGCAAGGTGAGAGTTTGTGGGTCTGTGCTCTGCAGCCCATGTCCATGTATTCTAGCTCCTAACAGTTATTTCATAGTTTTTCCAGAAGATGTAATAAGTTATTGCTTAAATGAATATTCCATATTTGTGTCATGTGAAGGCATGAGAAAAAGGCATTGCTCTAATCCAGCTCTAACATGTCATGATTGAGCTGTGCCGATCCCATTTTCATGGTTTCCCAAGGAGAGGAGGGTTATGAGATCATCCCCTGTGTCTCTGGTTTGGGCAGTCTCCTCCCTTCCTCCCCCTCTTTCTCCCTTTGTCTTCACCAATAACTTTTGAACCCCCTGGCCGAGTTCAGTCTCATTTTCTGAAGCAGAAGTCTGAAATGTATTAAATTCCTCGAGGTGTAATGAAAACTGGCAGTCAGGTAGTGGAGAGGCACTCCAAGGAGTTGTCCTCCACGGAGGAAAAGGCTTCCAGTGTAAAACAGAGCCCTTGTTAGAGTGCAGATAATCAACACAGGGGCAGCTCTAAACAAAGACATTGTTTCATGAGTCCTAGTGTTAGCAGATATGTTTGGTTTTAGGCAGCTAAATGTTGTGCTTTGTGTCAGGATTAATCACAGAAGTGCTGCTGCATGGGAAATTTATGGGAACATTTTGCAGTCAGACATGAATTTATTTTCTTTACTTGTTTGCACACTTGTGTGTGTGACACCAGGCTCCTGGGGGATGCAGACACACGCACTCCTTATCAGCCTTTGGGGCTGGCCTTTCAGAGCTCAGCTCTCCACTGTCTCTGCTTCTGTTCCTGCTTATAGACAAATGGAAATGTGTATTAACATGAAAAAGATGTTTTATACAAACCTGTGTAGTGGCCGTGTTGCAAAGGTGAAGCAGTTTGACTGTGAAAGCCTCTTGGAATATAACTGGTGGTAAATGTTCCTGCAATCCAAACCCATCCTCTGCAGATATTTTATGCTACGTTTTCCTCTTTTCTTGCTAATGGGAGGTGTCCCAGTTTGAGACAAATGCAGAAGAACATCCAAATTTGAACATCCTCTGATAGAAGGCAGGTTACAGCTATCCCTCCCCCACTGGGTTTGTGAAAAAAAAATTTCCTCGGAGGAAAGTGAAAAACTATTTATTTAACAAACACATGGGAACAGAATAATGCTAAATAATAAAACCTCTCACTGTGGAGAGAACCTGGTAAAATTCAAAGTCCTTCTGTAGGTGTGGCTGTTCTCTCTCCGCAGCTGGAGTGTGGCCTCTCCAGGCCCTGGCTGGTGCTGGTGATCCGGGCCGGACCAGAACAGTCCAAGGAAAGTTCTTGCCTCAGCTAGCGAGTTGGCTGAACAGCAAAGAATTTTAAATCTCTGTCTCTCTCCTGAGAAGAAGCCGAAAAACTCGGGGGAAAAAAAAAAAGGAGGGGTGCTTTCTGTGCTCTTGCTGCTGTAGGAGCGTGCAGAGGAGTAGAGTGACCTTGGAGCACAAAACTGCTTTGAAAAGTTCGTCTGGCTTTTTTTTCTTCTCTCCCACCCAGTTTAAAGGCACAGAAAGGCACAGGGTTCATGTCTGGGCATAGAGTGGTGATAGGCGATCATAAAGTCACCCCAAGACAGGAGGAAAATTTGCCTCTTCTCCTGTGTAAGTCACTGATAATGCTCCAGGTGTTTCTGTGACGGCAGGCACAGCCCTGGCATGGAGGGAACTCTTTTCCCACTTCTGGCTGTCATGGGATTCCAGGAATCGGTGGGTGCATCCACGTTGGCTCCACAGACACCTCTCAGGCTGTCTGCAGTAGCCATGTGCCCAGAGTTTTTTGAATATCCTGCACCATGGACACCCAGAACAAGTAAGGATGGTGACAGTGTGCAAAGCAATGGAAGGGAAATTACAGACTTGAAATAGGAAAAAGATTGGACATGTTTAGAAAGGTTTTCAAAGGCCCATATTAAGGGCTGTGTCCCAAAGCAGGATTCAGCAGTAAAAACAACTGTGTGTATTTATACACACCTGTGTATGTGTATTTATGATACATTCTTTTTTATTTTCATTAATAAGATACATAGAATACTCTAATTGCACAGTCCAGTATTGGTATTTTCTTTCTCATGTTGTCTATACATGACCAAACTGTAAAAAAAAGGCCTGACTGTGTGGGGATGACTCACCAGCAGCTGATCTCAGCAGCTCTGCAGTCTGGGTTTTGTCTTTAGAGTTCAAGGAGGATTTTTATGCACAGAGCTGTACTTCTTGATATTTAATATTTCAGGTCTCATTCCCACTGACAGTCTGGAGCAGACAGGGTCATGACTTAACTTGTCCATGAAGTAAACAGAACACTATTGATGCCATAAAGATAAGTCATATTCATTACAAAGACCACATTGAAGACACATATTTGAAGAGGCTTGTGTTTGGAAACCAGGACAGGCCAGATTGATAATTGTCGGTGTGATATCAATACAGTCCCTGCACACATAAGCACAATGATTAGAGCTGGTTGATAATTAAGTAACAGATTTTCTTTTCATGTGCTTCAGAATACATTAAATAGTTTAGAATCCCTTAGTGACATATTTAATGAAATATGAAACATCCTAGCAAAAATAAAAAAAAGGTCTATTTTCCTGGCAAAGTGGTACCTTGGAAAGACTGAAAAAACCACTTTGTTTCGGTTTGCTGCTTATTTCAAGTTGGTAGCAATTAGGAATGCATTCTTTAATTGCCTGGCTGCAGTTTCCTGACTGTGTATGGAGTAGATGCATGAGAAAGCTGTTTGCACGTTGAACTTCTGCACTTGTCTTGTTCAGGGTGGGATTTGGTTACCTCAGTAACCTCAGTACCTCAGTATCTGCTGCCATTTGAGACAGCAAAGTATTCCACCTGGCTCCTGGCTGCGATTTCTGAGGGGTGCAAGTCCCTAGTCAATCTTTTCTCCTGCCTGAAGCCCTGTGCAAACATTTCAGATGTGGAATAGTGTCTCAAGCAGCTCCAGTACTTACACACAGACAGGTCACATCATACCTGACTGATTTTGCCAGCTGGAAAATATTTTTAAAGTGGAGCTGTATGTACAGTAATGTTAATATGGAGATTTTCTCACCTAAATGTTAATCCCAGTAAGAACAGCACTCGTGTGTCAGGTGTCAGCATCTTTAAGTAGTGCAGCACTGCCAGTTCTGTCACATGGAACAAGATATGTACAGCAGGGAGAGCAAAACCCAGCCCAGAAATGTGTGTAAGTGGAGTCTGTGCCCCAGGGAGCTGCGTGGGGCTCCTGTGTGGGGCAACATCCTGGGGAACAGACCAGTGGCAATGCTGATAGAAGCATCAGGCCTGTCCAGCCTCTCTGGGCATCTGTGGGCAGTTACCGATGCTTAGAGAAGATCATAATCAAAGCAGGGCAAAGTCTACAGATGCAAAGGTCCTCCCAGGAATTCTGAATCCTTCAGGAATGTGTCCAGTTGCTCTGAAGTCACAGTCAGTTTTAAAATCATAATCCCATTTGCTCTCCCACTGTCTACTTTGTAACCAATAAATAGGCATCACTGGCCTACTCGTGAACTTCTCAGGAGTGTAGTGTAATATTATTCACATTTCTGGTTTCATCTTTTGGTTTTGGACCTACAAACAATTCATAATATTTTGCCTCGGAACTTTTGGGTTGGTATTTCCCAATTAACCATCAGACATGGGACTAGTCTAACTTTATGATGCCTAAAAAAACAAAGCAATATTTTATATTTATTTATGTGTGAAAGGCCGAGTGTCTAAAAAACTGTGGAAAGATTTCAAAGGTTTCTTTTCAATCTCTTTTTTTGACCTTATTCACTCAGCATTTTATGCCCAAACAACGCCATAAAATGCTGCCTCAAAATCTCTGAGTCCTAGATACATCCTGTGCTTGGTAATTTATCTGCTGTTGTTATGTTGCCTTTCAGCAGATGGAGTTTTGTCTGCTTCAGATGTTTTCCCTTTAAAACCTTCCACATAATATCCCTTTTCCCCATCCTTCTTGGCATAACAGAAGGGAAAGGGTAGGGCAGCTCTCCATCTCTTTTGAACTACTTTGGCCTCCACCATTTCTAGTAGATAAACTGTCAACAAATGCAGTGCTGGTTTAGCACTTGATTAAACCCCCTGATTTTAGACAGCAAAACATTCTGAGGTTCCTGGTAAACTTTTGAGTAATTGTTTATCATTATGAGAGTTAAAAATTACTCTTGGGCTGTAGTCTGTGCTGAAGTTGTAGCATTATTTTGCACTCCCATGACACTCTGAGCAATAAAAGCCTCTGCATAGCTACAATTGCAATGTGCCTTCATTCCCACTTATTCTGATTTAACTACAGATTAATGTATATGTCATGTTTTTTTAATGCCCTCAAACCATATTCCATAGAGGGTTTTTTGTTTCGGTTGTTTCTTTGTTGATGTTTTGGGGTTTTTTGTTTTATTTCCCTGTAAATAAACATTTGGCAAATGGTCTGTCAATGGTCTTTCTCCATCAAATTTTAGGAAAAGTTTGCCTGAGCGTGCCACAGCATTTAGTAATCAAGTATGCATAAATAAATAATTCTTCCTTTTTCTGTAATTTGTGAGATTGTGACCTAATAGATGGTGGACAGATTTTGTTATCCACATTTAGATGACTTCAAAGTAACATATTTAAATAATTAACACACAATTTTAATTGAGAGAAAGTGGTTCAGATCTAAACATTTGGTAGGAAAATATTCTAACATTAGTTGCTGTCCACAGGCACGGATGTGTAGCTTCCCTGCAAGGAAACCCAAGTAGGCAACTGTAGAGATGGCTCTCTTTCCTTTTTGTCTCCTTTCATTTCTCCTTTTTCTGTGTTGGTGAGGAGCAGGATTCTTCTAAGCAGTTTCAAATTCCAGGTTGTGTAATTATGGAAGGTTGAACAAACTCAGGGTTGAACCAAGCTGATTTGGCTTTTGCTTCGGTGCTATCCAGCAGAAGTTGTTCCCCTGCACAGGAATTGTAGGTGTGAAAATAAAAGACATCAGGGAAGTTGTGTTTTGTGTTTGCTTTGTTGAGAATTGTTTAATTTTTAGATGTTCCTGGGTCAGTGCTACTTCTTGGAGTCCCCATCTCTGTGTTACTGACTCTGTCTTCACTTAGCCAAGCCACAGATCCAGATGATTTAGCTGAAAGTTGAAATATTTAGTGTTACTCAGAGCTTGTCACCTGTGTGTCTGTAATCTCCTGGCTGCTTGGCTCCAGTGTGTTCTGCAAATGGGAGTCCTTGGAGAGTGAAGCAGGAACATGTAAAAGTCATTTTCCAGTGGCTACCCAAGCTATCCACAGCTAGTGGTTGTCTTGCCTGTTGTGCTGCATTTGCTCTATAAATCCTTCTGCATCCTGGCAGAATTCCTGCATCCAAAACATAAACTTCAAAAAGCAAGAAAAAAAGAAAACCCCCAGATAAAGTCAGAGCCATATGAAGACTGATAAGCCAAGTGGACTCTGCTCAAAGTGTTCATGCTTAATTAGAGAACAGGTGGGACAAGAGACCACTTACCATAGATTGGCATTGGTTGATTTCCTCAAAAAAACTAGTGTCTTGCCCCAATATTTAACATCAGCTGTTAGTAGGACTTGGATTGATACCTGTGAGTTAAGGATGGCCTAACTCTGCTTCACTCTGTGTGCATTCAGTCAGCATTCCTAAAATCCCACTCTATGGCAGGATATGTATTTCTACAGGTTGAAGGCAGGGAAGGAGTTCATTCCTATGGAGTAAACACACTACTGCAGTTGGGACTAAGAGACTTCCCAAGACAGCTTCCTAAGGGGAAGGATAGGTTCTTTGCTTAGGGTAACTCATACAATTCAAATGTAGGGCAAAAATTGCCCCAAACTTTCCAGTTCAGCAGCATCAGCAGTTTCCAGGGTTTCTGTTGGTCACATCAAAAGGTGACATCTGTGTAAGTCCCTGTCTTGTTTACATGGAGGTAAATGGTGTGCACTGTTTTTGTCCAACAGCTTGCAATGCTTAATAGGGGACCAGTAAGGAAATGAATGTTTTTCCAGTCAGCTGTCCCTTGGCTCCTTTCAGGTCTTGTTTTTATTTGGCAGGAAGCAAATCATGTTTTGGGGTTTTTTTCTGAATACAGCAGCATTTCTCTATATTGAGCAGCTGGTCAGAACTTGTACAAACAAGCTGAGCATTCTACCCTTACTGCTTGAAGGTGCAAATCAGTTGGTTGTATTTGACCTCAGTGACAATAAGAAGAAACAAAAAGGTATTAATTGAATATAATGCTTGAACATAATTAAATAATTTTATAGGCTAGAAGTTTTATTAGTTAAAACCGCTATGTAAAATGTCGGGGCTCAATTGTATTTGTTGGGTTATCTCTTCAGAGTTCCCTCTAGGCTCTCCCAGAGTCTTTTCCCAAATACACCCTGAGCAATTGCTTGTACATGACTCCAAGCCAAACTCTTATCCAAACTCAGAAAACCTTGTGACTGTTGGTTGTTGAGATCTTAAAAGTTTCCATTTGAAATTTTTCAGCTCTGTGCAGATGGTTTACAAACGATCTAAAGGAGGACCTAGAGAAGTAAAATTCTTTTTCACTCGTTTTGTTAATCTGTTTACATTTAGAAGTAAGCATTTTTTTAAAAGTAGGCCTTTAAAATAGATGATGTGTCTTCTACAAAATGAAGTCCCAGTCCACTCTTCAGACTGGAGATTTGCTCCTCCCCATAGCTCAGTGCCTATTAGGGCACACTATTCAAAAGCACTTCTAGGTGTGAAAAAGAAATGGTGTCTCAAGAATCAGGCAAGTCCCTGCATAGTTTGCCTTCTGAAGGTGCACAGGGACCTCGAGCACTGCAAGAGCAGAGGGGCAGCAGTGGAAGATGTGCTGTGGCTGCGCTGCTCAGCTCTGCTCAGACTTCCCAATACTGAGTCTCTTCCAGGGGATCTTCCATGGCCCAAGCTGCCCTGGGCTTCAATCTTTTATACAATTGGTTAAGAGAAGTAGCCAAGGCCTTAAACCACTCCCTTTCATCAGCCATGGGAGTGCTTTGGAGCCTGGATACTGTGCTGGGCTGATTATCGCTTTCCTATGTTTAAGCACACCCAAGGAGTCTATAAATATTGGAAAAATTACGGATAATGTATCTAAACTCATTATTTCATTGTTCAGTGTGAGCAGGGTTGCTGTAGGGGTTGTTTTTGTCCTTTTCAACGATTCATATGCAGCAGGGTTGGACGAGGCAGGCTTTGATGTAGCTTGCATGCAGATCAAACCACAGGCTTGGTCCAGAGAGTGTTTGTTTGTCTGATGAGGGGAGGCTTATTTTTTCAGATATCTGTGTGGGATTTTTTTAGACACTGAAGTCTTTATTTTTCTCTAATGCAGTGAACAGATAGGTTAAATCCCAGTTATGTATAAATTCTCATGGATGTGAGCCATCAAGACCTATGTGGGGGATTATTTTGTAAACAAACTTGCAAAATCAAAAGCTAAGTGCCACTGGGGAAGTTAAAAAAGAATGGGGTTTTTTGCCTCAGTTTTCCTAAAACTGCATTTGTGTCTGTGTGGTATCACTTTCTAAACCTAATTTCAAGTGTAATGCCATAGAGAATGCTCATAGACATTGTTCTGAAGTGATTTATCCTCTAAATCACGGCTGTCTTACTGCCTGCCTTCATCTGAGCCTAAAAGTATAAATGAACTCCAAGGCTTTGATCTGGAAGGTTCAAAACTCAAAGGAGATTTTCCAGGGCTTTGAAGTTGAGCTCTAGAGGGGACAATGCACTGTGCACTTATTCACTGGGGGAGTGCTGTCATCAGACAGCCAAGACTTCACCAGTGTAAATTCATTACAGTGTTTGATGTAGCATTATTACATTACTATTTGTTTTGGTTCAGAGTCAGAATACAGAAAAAAAGGAGCTTCTTTTGCTGTTAGACTCCATTTGTTGATTAAAATATTAATTTATTTATGACAGAATTTTACAGAATTTTTTTTGAAAAGTATCTCCTGGTATCACTCTTTCCACCATTAAATAAACTTCTGATAAACTGGTCAGAGAGATTCTTACTTCTATCAGCAGTTTTCAGTAAATGACAGCAAGCAAGGAAAAATTGATGGAGATTTAAAAAAAAATTACCTAAGCTTCTGAAATAGAAATAGGGGTTACAGGAGGTACACAGTGCCTACACAGCACACCTTCACTGTTAAATCAGCAGGCACTGAAAGTATCTCTGGATCTGAAAATATCAGAATATCAGCGTGGGATACAAAAACAAATAGCATTATGTGAGTTTCCCCAGATAACTTGATAAACACATTTTTGTTATTCCAAAGAAAACGTTTTAGTTTTTGGTCTCTGCTGTTTCAGTTGAGCTGTGTGGCACCTCATTGGTAAAGAACATTTGATTGAAACCACTCTCTTGTGACCTGGACCAGATTAAAATAGAAGCTTTTGCAGATAAAAGGCTTGTAGGTTTATCTTTTCTGCTACCTGCTCCTGAAGAGCTGCAAACCCCTTTCTGTAATTTCATGGTCCTTTTGTGGGGAATGAATATCATGAGGCTGGGGACAATGGCATGCTGAGATTGGCTGTTTCAATAAAGACTGGATTATGATGAGGAGGATTTTTCCCCCCTCGCTGTCCTTGTCAGTTGGGATGATAACTAAACCAAGTCAGCTGGCACATTCATCTTGATATTTCAATTGTCACTGACTTTGTCTCACTCCTTGGTCAGAAGTTAGCTGTTCTCCACCATTTCTGTCTGGTGAGAACTCACTTCATGAAAATGATAGATTTTATTCTCAGTTCATCAAACAATTAAGAAGTTTGCCTGGGCTAATTTAACGATCACAATTGCTTATTATGGAACAGATTCCTGTTTTTTACATGCAGCTTTTTACTAGGCTTTTTTATCCTTCCTTGCCAAATTTCTGCTTGCTCCCAGGTGCAATATAGTCTAACAGGTTAAATGCAATCCTTTATTTCCTGTTGCAGAAAGGTTTGTACTCTGGCCATGATGTTCCTACCTGGGAAGCAGACTGGATCCTTGGCTTGCTTCTGCTACTGACCTTAGTTGGAGCAATGGGTTGCCAGCCCTCATCAGAAAGCATGAGGGCTTTTGAGAATCTGTGGTGCATTTTCCTGCCATTTCAGGGACACATGAAAGTCTAGGAGGAAGAATATTATTTCTATCTGGTATTTCACTCCCTCATTGCAGCTTTGCTTACCTGTCCCACAGAGTGAGTGAATTTAAAGATAATTGGCCACTGCCTTAGCTGTAATTTCCTGCACATCTTAGGACAATAACACAATCAGTGGACACAGATGGGATCTCTGTAACCAGATTAAGGAATCAGCTACTAGTGAGTAGGTGCTTAAGCATGATAATTCTTTAAAAATATGACATCATTACAGCCCTTTCTGAGCATGCATTCAGGATTTGTTTCCTGAAGTTAAACAGGAATATGCATCCTAGCATCCTTTAGCCCACAAATCTAGACTAGATCTAGCCAGAGGTAAAACCCCAACATGCCTATAATACCTGTCAGTTCCCCTGCAGAAAATCTCTTTACAAAGTTAATCCTTTTTTTACTGCCCTACTTGCTAAGGTAAATATACTGTAGTGGGATGTAGAATACTTTTCCTAACATCTTCATCACTGGAAGTAATTGAATTTTCAGTTTAACCTATTTGTGGCCTGAAGTTTAGCTGAACATTTATAATGCTGAAGGAGAGCCCAAGGAAATGTTTCCTCAACATTTTTCAAGACAGTGATGCTGCTTAGAACACTGGGTCAGATGCACAACATTGGTGTAAAAGTTTGTGCTCCCTCAAAAACGTTACTTGTGGCATACTATTTTATTTTAGCAGTGGTGAAGTCTGGGAAGGACCTGTCTGTGCTAATCACACACTCTGTGTCCCCAGCAGTGTTTGTCACTCTATTTTTACACAGCAAATGACAACTGAATGATAAGTGGTGTCTCATGGATGCAAAACTTGTTTTGCTCCAGTTCTCCTGGCTTTCTCCAAGTTAAACCATCTGTATACAAATCTGTATACAATGTTTATAATAGATTCCATCAGCACTGCACCTGGAACTTTTAGTCTAATACTAGTTTTGAGAAGTAGCAAAAAAACAGCTGTCAAAGCCCTGCCTCCTAGTCCTGGTTCAACAATCAAAAAGGTGTAACTGTGTGGATAAACATCCAGGGTATTGTTATCATGTGTTGCTATGGAAAAGAATACTCTTTATAAAGATTTTATTATCTGTCTTCTATATGAGTGCTGGCTAAGAAGGAGGGATGCTTACAGTGGTGTATTTTATTCTCCACAGGTTGTGAGTAAAAATTAAAACTGGGACTGGACCACTACAGGAGATCATTGTGGTTTAAAGCAAATGGAAATCATGAGGAAAACAAAGACAATTTAACGGGGAAAAAGAAGTCTGTTTTATATTGTATCTCAGGAACCTGGCTGTTGATTTGGGGAGGAATATGGTGACTTGTGAGGAAATTAGAGAAAAGTTTAACCATGCAGTTGGCTGATCCCTATGAAAGTGGATGGGAGGTGGTGTTTTGTTGGGGGTGGATTGGTGTGCAGTGTTTGCACAAAGAGTGCATCCCTTGTGTGCTCACACTGGTTTTGGTAATCAGACTGTCAGATCTGTGATTAGGAAAGCCTAAAATGTGTATTGGAACATAAAATAAACCTCAGAGTATTCTTCCTTAGGTTGGTGTGGTTGATTTGTTCAGAGGCTGATTTGTAAATTGTGCAGAAATGGAAGCTCAGGGTTTGTAGAAATCAGTGTTCAAGAGGAAGTGCAACTTTTCTCTTATATTGCAAGTGTTCTGTGACTGCAGATCAGCTTGCTAAAAGTTCAGTTCTAAAGGCTAGAAAGACTTGTGACATCTAGTTGAGTGTAAAAGATAACCTTTAAGAGCACTGCTCATATTTTCAGAGGTAAACTGCACAGGTTTTTGCATAGCAGCAATTAATATTGTTTATTTTGCAATAACACTCAGCTATCTCCTCCAAAGATGAGGTGCCACTGCACTGAATGTTTCTTTTCCCCCTGCTCCCCAAGGATCTTTCCTGGGTAGTGCCTGCATATGGAGTTAATTACAGTGATGTTAAGTAATGATAGGATTAATATTCTGGTTGAAACACAGAGAATTCATTTCCGAACTCTGCCTTTTTTTTTTTTTTTTTTTTTGTGCTTCAAGGTACAAATCACCTCTACTGAGTTGTACTTGTAATTTCTACCAAATTTCAGAGTCTGCTAATTCTGACCTCAGGATAAGCTAAGCTTGCATGAGTTCCCTTTGCAGGCATTCTCACATTCAGCTTACTACTACTTCTCTGTGAGTGAATTCAGGAAAGCTTGACCATTTTACTGCAAAAATCTAAATAAATTGAAGGGCTGAAGAGATTCCTCTGTGCTAAGCTTGGCATTCCTTCATAAGTGTAAGTAATGATTGATGTTTCACTCCCCACTCAGGCGATACCCTGCAGTTCCTGAATGAGAAAGGCTGAGCTAGCTTTTTAATTTACTAGTTTAACTTGGAAGTCACTTTCCAACAAATGTGGAAATGTTCTCTTTATGTAACTCACCAGCTTTGAGCTATCAAGAGAAAACTTTTCACTAATTTACAAGAAAAAAATCCAGAAAGAACCAAGTAAAATATTAGTATTATAATAAAGGATTTATTTTTCTGATCCATTTCTGGCTCAGGGTTGTACACTTGGGCTCTTACATAGCAAAACAGCTCTTCCAATTTTTGAATCAGCTACTTGAGGAGGAAGTTGAAAATCACCAGGAAACTCGAAGTTTTTCTTCTGAGATGATCTCTTTCCTCCCTCTTTCCCCTGTCTACTTCAGGGTAATAGAAGTAAGAACAAATGTGCAGTTATAGAAAATAGTTCAGAAACGAAGTGGAGCTTGAAATAGTTATTGAGATCTCCTGTAATAGCTAATTCTATTACATTGTTTTTGATGCAATGTGTGTGGTTGGAGGGTTGGACTCACCAATTTATGATAAATCAAGTGACTTACATTTAGAGTAAGGAAACCAAACTTTTTGTTTGTTTTAAGGCAAGACAGATGGAATCATTTAAATATTTTGGTTGCTTTAATTATAAGATTTTAACTTGAGGTGCATCATAACAGTCTTGTTTTCAGAAAGTTGCAGGTGTCTGTGCTTTGAAAACTATAGTATAAACTTCAAAACAAAACAATATCACCATTTTTGATGAATTCTGAGACAGTAAGCACACATTGAGGATGTGCTATATATTTCGCAGTGATAGTAAATATGTCCTTTAAAAAGAAGTGTGAGGGTTCTGAGCTTCCATGTGGAAGAATACATTTCCATGGGAGCCCCGCTTACAGTTGCTTTTTGGTAAAATACATTGTTTAAATTAGAGCAGCAAATCCTCTAATCTCATCACAACCAAACTTGCCAAACACCGGTTCTTTCACCAAAAAAGTGAAAATATGCTATCAACTTGGAGTGTCATGGTTATCTGTTACTATCACTTTAAAATTTATGACAGTATTTAAAAACCCCCTTGATTTCAGGTTTCAGTTTCTCTCATTAAAGTAGTTTTTACCTCTCCGATCTAACCTAAATTGATAATCTACAAATCAGCTGCCAAATGAGTACTGTTGTAATTTGCTTTTATAGAGACAGTAATAGGGAAATGCAGAGTTCTACAAAGATACATCATTACTTGATAAGGCATTATCTACAGCAGCCTGAAAATGTTAAAACACTGTCTAATAAGTTGTTAAATAATTCAAGCGTTGTCCTCTTTGGAGTACTTTCAGTCCATTACATTTCATGTATAGTTAATTTATCCCATTCAGCCTATATTAAAATGTCAGTTTTACACTGAATTCTGGGGTCATGGTAGTGTGTGACCTTCTTGGGAAAAAACAATGGAAGTGATTCAAGATAAACAAGTGTGGAAAATGCTGTTCAGTGGTTTTTAAGTTCTCTGTATTTTCAGTAGGTTTTATGAATGAATAGTGCTGTCCATTTAAAAGAGCTTTTATTAAGTCTGCAAGGCCACAGATTTGATATGGCATTCCTGGCGTTACATTGTTAGGCAATTGCTTGGCATTTCTGAGGAGCTGGAAAGTGGTTTTTCGGAAGTGTGAAAAGTTCCTTGGATAATTCTGTTTGGATGTGAATCAGCAAAGCTCCTCTTCTCCCACCTGGAAGTTAAATACAGAATTTGTGAGTGTACTAGTTTGAAAACAAACCAGTGGGAGGCACCAAGTCAGAATAACAATTTAATGGGGAAGTTAAAGAAAAGGAAAGAAAAAAACTAAAAGAAAACACTGGTTCAAACTGACAGAGTCAAGATACAACCTGAGTCCCTGTTAGGCAGGGTGGTGGCTGCAGTCCTCTGAAGTGGTGATCCTGTAGAAAAAAGGGTCTGCTCTTCCTCAGAAGGTCCAGTGGTGGCTGTATAGCTCCTGTCCTCTGGAAATCCAATGGAAAGATTGTCTCTGGTGTTCAGCCTCAGCTTATATCCACGATGGGATGCTTGGTTCCTCCCTCTGGGTGGAGCATCTCACAATGGGGTAATGAGTCATGAGGCCAAGTGTTGATTAGGCTCATTAACAGAAGATAGTCCGGAGGGAGTTATCTCTGAGTCAGGCGGCAGGACAATGATGGGCAATTAACAGAAAGATAGTCTGGGGGGAGGAGGCAAGGAAACACTGCCCCACCTGGTTTCAACACCTCACGAGGATGGTGGTAGAATACACTGCAACCCAGGACAGTAAGGCAGGAATGATACAAACGTTTTGGCCAGCACCTTTTCCTGTGACTGAAAAAAAAAATGCAGCTCCTGGAGTGTTTTAAAATCACCTACAGAGAGTGCTGTGGTGTGAGGGGAGGGAGAGGAGCGCGGGGCAAGAAGCTGAATCTGAGAGCCATCAATCACGTCCTGCACTTCAGAGACAACTTTTTTTTTCCCAGTAGAGCTGGTTCCAGAGTAAACCAGCTGTGGGGATGAGTTTAAAGTCCCTGAAGACCAAGACCTGCAAATCCACCTCTGTCCCACAGGGTCAAAGGGCCCCTTCTCTCACAGGCAGAGCTGCAGAGGGTCCCCTAAGCACAGGACTGCCACGAGACGGGGAGATTGTCAGATGGCAAGGGATGGCACAGGAGCTAAACCCTCTTCAGGCCTCCACAAGGGAACTGGGAAGGAAAGGCTGAAGTGGAAGTGTCCTCTCTGAAAGCATGAGCATCCAACACACTTCTCCATTTTTCAAAGCAGTATCTCAGGCTGTTTTCTCTGGCCAGCAAAGTGACAGGGCTTGAAAAAGGTAACAAATTGGACTGGCCACAGCTCCTGGCCAGTGGAGGCACCCACAGAAGTTTGGTCACATGAATCCAATTTTATTTTCAAGAACAAATGAATTGACAATAGGACCAGCAGATAGATATTTGATAATATTTAGGTTTATGATTTTTTGCATTGAATTTTCATTAGTAATTGTTACTAAGTCACCTTCCAGTAGTCCAGTCTAAATGAGTGGTGATACTCTCTGTAGGCAATGATTGAAATACACCTGGTTTTATTTTAAGCACTCAGGTTATATTATCATTTTTGTTGGTGATAATAGTTTATAGTCAATGCTCAATTTTTGTGAGTCATCACTTATGATTCATAAATTAAATGTTGCAACAAATGTATATATATATGTTTTATATAAATATATATATATAAACACACACTCTGTCTTCCCCCCCACTCAGTACCAGGCATATTTTGGATTAGATTGATAAAAACTGAAAATATTTAGGCAACAGATAAACTAGTTATGCTCACAGCAGGTACTATCAACAGTGAAGGTGTGTGTGGGAACCAGCACATGAAACATATCAGGGGAGAATGGCTTATGACACTCATACCAGTCTTGACTAAATGTGTTATACAGAGATAGATTTAATAACCCAAGTTATTAATTATGTAAGTGCATTATATGTAGTAATGTAATTATTAACTGGGTGAAAATGTTTGATGTTGCTAATGGAGCTGTTTTCTGAAATTTTCCCCATTTTGTGCAGTTTTCTGTGTGAGCCACAGCCAGGGTAGGAAGGAATGGTTCAGCTGCAAGTGAGGGTACCCCTGTCCCACATACCCATAAATTCAAAAATTATCTCATGAGGAAAGTATAATACCTGTTGCCATCATCATTTATCCTTTGTAGCAGGTGTAATTTCAATCAGATTTCTGTGAATGACGTGGAAAGGTGTCAGGAGGGATACGCTGCTTTCTTCTGTATTGTGTAAGACACAAGCAACAGGCACAGGAGGGAACAAACAACTTTAATAATCCCACATCAGGGCAACAGAATGTACCAGATCAAAAAACCTTTTAAATTGCCATCTGCTAAATCTTTAAAGGAACAAAATGCCCACAGCTTTGTTTCTTAGTTTAGCAGGAATGGTGTTTAGGACTAGAAGGCTGGTATAAACATGACAAATGTATTAGATGGAAGCAGAATATTATTAGACAAATCAATTAACATTTAATTCAGGAATTATCTACCAGTGCTTCTTTCTATGTTTTAAGGGGTTTTCTGTGTGCAACAGTTCTCAAGCACCAAGTTTGTTTTCAACTTCTACCCCAGAATACAAGCAAATGGGAAAACCTGAGTCGAGGAGAAAACTCAACAAAGAGAGGAAATGGCTTTTGATGAATTTACTGGCAGTTCAGTGTATGTCCTAGTGGGAAAGCAGAAAATATAAACAAATCTTTTATTTGGTCTGAGCAGGTTTGGGAATACAATGTAGGCATTTATTGGAAACAAACCCACAATATAATGGAATGTGATGTTTTACTTAGTTTGGGGTTGTTTTATTTTTTTACAAAGCCTAACCCTTCTTAATCAGCTGGTTGTCATGTACATATTTCTAGATGAGCAGTATTCCAGGAATAAGAAGTGACTGCAGTTTTGCAAGTGCTTAAGCATTAGCATTTAATTATTACATTATTTAATTATTATTTAAAATTGAATTCCCTTGTCACCTGATGATCAGTGTTAACTGAAAATGTCACTGTATCAGAGTTACACCACCTGTTGAGATCAGCTGAGGTGGAAGCCTATGGCCTCTGTCATTGTACCAGGGCTTGTGATGCTGGACTTTTGGGGTAAGACTAGGGGGGCATGTTCTGGTTTTAGTGGAAATTCTTATCTTTCTTACCAATCTGTTTTAATAAACGCACCTTGAGATTATAGGGGCTTGTTTTTCCCTTTCCTTTTGTGTTTTTAAAGAAGCTGGGGCTTGTGGGTCTTTGTCCTGCTTAACACTTGTGTTTGAGAGCCAAATAGATGAGGTCAGGAGGGGAGGAGGGCAGGGGGCTACTGCAGGTTTGGAGAACTGAAAGTTTGCTCAAAATGCAGTAACTTTGGGTGGTCTTCTCTGGATGACACATGGGAATAAGCATTTGAAATGTGACTCATTTTCAAATCAGTAAAAGGGGAAAGAAGGTGGCTCCACTTTATAAGTATTCTCAAGTTTTTCATTTTCAAAAGCAGCAGACAAGATTTTAATTTGCAGCAGATTCCTCTTTATAAGAGCACCAATCCGACACAATGTTCTGAGCTAAGGTTTAAGCAGCTTGAAATAGTTAATTTTACAAAGCAGAGCAGTAATAACACTTTTCCCTGGCCTTTTCCAGGTTCTTCCTACTCTTTCATCTACTGAATAATGCATGAGGCTCTCAGAGATTTACACATATGTGGACTAGAACTTTTTAATCACTTTATATACACTCCCTTTTGTATTTTGAGAGTGAGTCTTTGCTTTTTTACCTGCTTTTAGATGCGGGAAAATCAAGTGTAAAGTTGAAGCAATTTGTGTTATTGTTGTATTGTTGATTTAGTTATTGTTAATCTACTTAGAATATGAAAAATATGGTGGTACTGAGCTTATATAATGTGGAAAGTCATTGACTTTTGAATAAAGTTTAATAAAATAAAATTTTTGAATAAAATTAACCTTTGGGTTAATCTCTGATGTAGAAGAGTACATTTATTTTCAGCCAGACTCAATCCAGAATAATTATCTACAATAAAAATGCTCAAGATGAGTTTTCCAAAGGGTGGACAGCCTACTCATCTTCCTACAGAAAGAGAAAAAAGAAGAACCTGCTTTTGATTTGACAGATCAAAACATTCCTGCTTTAGGACCTGGTTTCAGGAAAAAAAAAAATTGATGAATACTTAAAATCAGTCATGAGAAAACAGAATAGTGAGGAGGAGTTGGGGAGGAGTGTGTTTTCCTTTTGAAAATGTTTTAAATCTGTTCATGAGGAGGAAAAACTATTTAAAGGATTTTCACTCAAGTGATACAGGTATTTTTAAGTCAAATGGGCAAAAGCTAACTCAAACATTCGGAAGTGAATCGATATTCTAGAAATGTCATGAATGCTGAAGCAGGTCACTCAGGGAGCACTAATCAAGGCTGGGAGCATATTACACAGCAGTAGGAGTGAAATGAGATTACATTCAGTTCATAGTGGTCATACCAAAACCCACACTTGACACTTGCTGCAATTACTCATCTGTGTCACTTCTTACAAATGCTTCTGATATAATAGAATCACATCAGTTTGGGGGTACAGAAAGTATTTTCCCAAAGGAGGCCTTTCTTGATATTGCAGCCATTTCCTAGGTTAAGTGTACCTCAAATAAATAACTTTAAATTCAATCCAACAGGGTTGTTGGAAGCTGTTTTCCAACAGACTGTTCTGGGTTGATTCTGTCTCCCAGCTGGCAATCATATGGTGCAGGTCACTCCCCCTACCACCCTCATTCTTTCTTCATTTTATTCCAACTAAGATTGCACATTCTTACAATAGTTAGAGTTGCTATTTTCTTGGCTTCTTCTGCTAGCACTTCTTATTGTTTAGCCTTATCCTGTCCCAAAACCCAGCTCCAATAAAGAAGAAACATTTGCTTGAACTGCAGGAGTAAATAATGACCTGTGTGAGTGAATGTGCCTGACAGATCAGAGATCATCTGTGCACAAGTAAGTCCTCTTGAGTTGTTGACTGGGACATTTATTGTGCTTAATCCTTAAAAATGATTTTACTTTGCACATCCCTAGGTGTGGAAAGTCATGGTAGGGAGCAGCTGGTAGGAGTCAGGGAACAAAGGAAATACAGGAGTTGGAATTCAGGACATCAAGGGCTCAAAAGGACAAAGGTGTCCAGAACAGCCTTTTCCAAATGAGTGTAGATGAAATTTCAGTTTAGTTAATTTTGATTTGCATACTCAGTTTTAAAATTGCCATATTGCAACAGAACTTTGAAGGCAGAGCTCAGACTCTTTGTTCAGACCTGTTCTCCATTCTCCCTTTTGCAAACATAGAATTCTACCAGAGAATTTAAGGCTAAAACGAAGTGAACGAAGTTTCAGGAGTTCACCTTCCTCTTGTAAGAAAGATGTTCAAGATTTCTTTAAATTGTTCTTTTATTCATTTTGTGATTGGTCCAAACTTCTGGAATTGCAGAACTCCAGACAAAGTCTGTATTCTTTCTTCTAAGCTGGGAGTAATTCAGTCTTTCACAATTAGCAGTCCTAAATCCTTTAAAAAAAATCAATCCTCATATATCCATGTAACTTGGCCAGTCTTTCTTTTGAAAAACATTGCATTGAGACACATGACTGGGGAATTAAGACTGCCTCATACTCTAAATGCACAAAAAGAGAAACTTAGGATGGTGCAATCAACTTAACTGTGATGTTTTCTGGGATTTTGCTGTTAAATTCTCTGGTAGAATTCTATGTTTGCAAAAGGGAGAATGGAGAACAGGTCTGAATAAAGAGTCTGAGCTCTGCCTTCAAAGCTCTGCTGCAATATGGCAATTTAAAAACTTGAGTATGCAAATCAAAATTAATTCCCAAAGGTCAGGGCCATGGACTGCTCCTTCACTTAAGGTTATTTTCATACTAGATTAATCATTTCAAATACGTGCTATTTAAGTCAAAATGGTTGAGAATTAAGTTTATTAGTGGTATAGAAAATGTCAGATTGAGGTTTTTTGAATTAAAGTAATTGTGATTTGACCCAACTCTCAACTGTAGCAATTTGATGTTAAATTAATTTGTGGCACAGTTAAATCACATACCAATATATGACTGTAGCCAGCATGCCAGCTGGATCAAAGGGGCACCTGTGTCTTGAGAGAAAAGTGATGGGTTTTTTTTTTTCGGCTATATCTGTCTAAATTTTAAGTTACTTTTCTTTTTCTTCCCTGAAGAGAAGAAATTGAATTTTCATTTTAAGCCGATTCAAATAGGCACCCAAGCTTTTACCAACTCGCACACTAGCCTGATGCTCTTTAAACATTTGTAACTCTGGATTTGAGCTTGCAAATAACAACTTAAGTGGATTTATCTTGACTTTTGTATTTTAAATATGTTCAGGGTTTTTAAATTTCATTCAATTAACTTTTCCTAAAACAATGCACTATGCAAGGTGAAGGTTCCTGGTTATGAGGATGATTTGAAGTTTAAACTCATTTTTAATACCAGTGCCCTCAGTTTTGAACTCTGTTTCCTGCTAGCATTTATGGCACACAAAATGCTGATTAATACAGTGGATTTTCAGGAGAGCTGTTGTGAATAATTAAACCCTCTTTTTCTTCAGCTTGCTTAGATTTTTTTACATTACTTGTATTTTTTGTCTGGCTCCTGGACAAGCAGTGAATTATCTGCAGTTTGACTGGGGTACTCTATGATTTGCTGCCTTGCAAAAAAAAATCTGGTTTCACAAAACAAAAGTGTGTCTTCATACATATTGGTTCGAAAATATGCTATGATTTCATCTTTGCTGTCACCAAAATGAAAGGTCTTTGTGGCCAGCTGAGTGCATTTGACAGCTCTGTCATTAAAGTGGAATAACCCTGGAGCAAAGGGGAAGATGTTTGAAAAATGACACTTTATGGTCAAGTACTGGATAGGAACACTCTGTCCAGGGATTCTTTGTGCTGTTTATGGAGATAGAGATTTCCAGCTTTAGAAATGAAGCTAGAATTCAGGTTTTGCTATTAGAGGTGGCTGTTTTTATTACAGCTTTCATACTACAGTAATAGTTTTTATTGTAAGCAAGATATCATGGCACTACTGAACTGTGTGTTTGCCTTTCATACCCCTAGTCCTTTAATTTGAAAAATAGTAGTGTTTCCTGGGCATTCAGTGTTTTATTTGAGCATGGAATTCAGAAATGTATTTCCACAGTTGCAGTTACTTTGCAATAGCACACTTGGCTTCTTTTAAAAAGTGACTGAATTTTACTTTCTTAGATTTTTAATTCTGAAACTTTTTGACTCTGTTGCAAAGGGGCAAAGGAATGCAGAGCAGTTATGCTATGTCAGTATGTGACTGCTCAAACATTTGTCATTCTTAGAGGTTCTTGTTTTTATTGAGAATACTTCAGAAAAGGCTTCCAGCAGATAAGTATATATTCATTTGTGTGACCATATATATGGAGAGAGGGTGACCTCTTTAAAATACTAGTACTAGCAGTGGAATAATAAATTACCTATTTATTTTATCTCCTGGAAAAATAAATCCATCATTTTCTTATGTATGCTCTAGGCCTTTGCTGAGTAAAAAGTGCAATGTGAATCTCATCCAAATTTCTGCCATCAGTTCTGTATATTACATTGCATTTCTTTCATTACATTTCCATCAGGTCTGAAATAACTCTACCAGGTCTTCACATGAGTTCCCTGAAATTCAGGCCACTTTCCTGTAGTGTTGTGTATGACAGCAGTTTAATTGAGGCAATACAGTTAGAAATGCGTGTCAGTGATAACAAATCCATTGTCCCTCCCTGTCAGTGCTAATTCGTTCTAGTGCTGGAAAAAACTTTCATTCAAGGCTGAACTGTCCTATTCCAAAAGCAACAGTGAATCAATGGGAATCAGCATCCAGAAAAATGAGTCAGGACTTTGCCCCAGGGGCCTCTCTCCTGGTGCCCAGTGTGCCAAGAGCAGCAATGGTGAGTGGCTTTTACATCAGTGAGGGCAAACAGCTCTCTGAATTCAAACTATTTCAGAGCCACCCGGGGAAGAGCTCAACTCTTCAGGAAAAGAGCCAGTGGTTTGCTTTCAACAAGGAAAGATGGAACCTTCTCCTGATTTAGCCCTGCTTTGACACGACACCGTCTCCTGTGACGTAGATGAGCTGGGGAAATGGGACTCAGAGGAGGAGGGTTTGGCTGTGTGGGTCTGCAGAAGTGCTGGGGAAATCACCCTTTGAGAGTAGGTTGCTGTGGGTAGGGCAGGCTGAGCTAAGATGGAATTATCCTGAAAAGTGAGGAAAATTGTCAAGCAAAATAAAACAAAAGAGAAAATTATTAACAAGAAGTTTCCCTAGGCTCAAATGCAGGAATGGTAAAGTGCATAAGCAAAGGGTGGGGGACTGCAGCAGCTTTACAGAAAAGGGTTCAGATGTTATTTCACAACCAACACAGAGGATTAGGCAGCACTTTCTTTTCTCAAGAGAGCAAATAGCACCTTGGGATGTACAAACAGGAATGCAACTTTCAAGGAATACAAAGTAATCCCACAAAACCTCAGTGGGAGGGAGCATTGTGTTCAGTTTGGGGTAACAGTGTTTAAAAAGAAAAAGAGATTCTAACTGAGAGCAATGAGGATGATCAGAAAGTTGGACAATTGGACCTGTGAGGAACCTGTTCTCCTGCCTGGGGAAGGAAAGGGAAGCTTGACAATGACTGTGAGGGTTTGAGAATTTACACAAAACTTGTGTCAGGAGGTAGGAACTGATATACCATAGACACTATGTACATTTATACACCATTTCCCTGACAGGCAAGATTTAAACTAGGGCATTTACTATAGCAACATGGATTTAGGAGAAATCTCATGTAAACTTTCTGTCTCTAGGAGATGCTCTCAGACTGTACTGAAGGTCTTTGAGAGGAGGCTGAGACAGGATTTATATCAGAAATGGCATTTGTGTAAAGCCTGCTGCCTTAGGAAAGGGGACGTTTCTGAAGCCCTAACCAGGTAGAGGGTGGGACAACACTACTACAAAACAAGTATTGTTAATTGGGATTGTAGCTGTCTTTTGCACACAATTTTGAAATGTAAAGGGATTTTTTTCTGCTTTTTATTGGATACCATATTTTCTTTTTAGAAATTATCAATCATCTACTTTTGAGATGAATGTTTTGAAATTCAGTTCTAAGCATATTATACAATTTATCAAAAAATGACGTCTGTTAAATATGGCATTTGAACTGCCCATGCCAGTTGTGTTGACCTCCTTATTTTTAGTGCTCTGAGCACAGAAGAGTAAAGGGGAACTTGAGGATTTGAGAGAACTTAGTTTCCTCATAGCATTACCAGATCTTATTTTTTCCTGGGGTTGCAGAGCCACCCACCCACAGGAGCACATTGCTGTCACCCTCAGGTGTCAGAAGCAAACACGGGTGACCCAGCAATATCTGAGTTTTAAGTAGGGCTGCTCTTAGGCTGTTTCTTTTCCTTCATTTAAAAAATGTTACCAGGTAACATGCTGGAGGATTCTCGTCATGATGACCCAGAAAAAGGTAGATTGTCCAGTTCCAAAGCCACGTAGGAGTTTGTCTAATAGAAGTGGTTGAAATAAACCAGTCTGAACTCGAGGTTTTTTCTGTTTTAAAGAAAAAAGTCGGCTGTGTGTTTTCTCCACTCTCTCGTTATACACTCTAATCCATTGCTGAACAGCTCCTCCTTTTTGTGTTTAGCCATCACCTAACATTTGACTCTTCAGCGTTTTTTTATTACATTTTGACGGTTTTCATTGCATCCTCAGACACCTGGTAAATTCTTGGCTGGAAACTGTTTTTAAGTAACACAGAATCAAACTCACTCTGCACTTGAAAAAACTCTGGTGGGAGCCAACAGCATCTTGCTTTCTGCCGAGTAGGTGTTCACTGATCCAAATCTCTAGCTCAGTTCTGGTATTCCAGGTTTATTGTGGTTTTTCATTGCACCCCTACCTACTGCATGATGAATTGTTGGCTACCTGCAGAAAGGGCTGAAAAACTTCCAGCAAGTTTTCTGCCATGGTGAATCTGTTTCTGCAGCGCTGTTTCTTCCTGAAATGTGCACGAAAATATCCACAAAGAAAATATTAAGGCCAGAAGACTTCCTGTCTCTTGTGGCTAAGCAGGGGCAAACTCTAACAGTTCAAGGTCAGACAAATAAGTCCCTTGAAGGACGTGGGAATGCACATCTCATTACCTGCAGTTTCCATACCTAAATATATATATATATATATATATATATATATATGTATATGTATGTTTTATTTTTCCTTTGTGTTGGGAAGTAATTTTTTTTTCTTCCTCTCCTGGAAGTCAAAACATGAAGTCTATCCGGTCTCATTTTCTTGTGGGTGAGAATGTTGTTGTCAGCTCTGTTAGCCTTCCTTTTCCCCCCTTGCCTCAGTGGAGAGGTATCAGATGTTTATTCACTAGTGCCCACTGGGCTCTTAGTTAAGAACATGTGTCCTGGCAGGGAAATCATTAGTCACCAGTTTTTAATGTAGAAATTCATTTGTTTAGTAAAATTATTTCTATGCCATAAGTTAATAATAAATGTTGCAGGGTGGGAGGTGTTTTATTTGTTTTTTGTTTGTTTTGTTTGGGGGGGGTGCAGTTAAGGGGGACAAATTTAAAAAAAGCTAAACTTTTTAAAAAATAAACCAGTGGTTTTAGCTGACCAATATTCTTTGTGCTGTATATGCTCCATTTGTCATGTTTGATTCATTTCAACTTAGAAGATGGAATTAGCCCGGTCAGCTCTGTATTTCTTTGTTATCTTTTGCTTGCTGAAAATCATGATTTAGCAAGGAAGTATTGTTTCAGCTGCCAGGATATGAAGCTGACTTTAGAAATAAAATCTCTCAATCTAGAAATTTGGATTTGCCATTAGAACACTTGTGTCTGTATTTCAGCTTCTGATCCTTTTATGCTTACATAACTAGATATAGTTTCTTATAAGTGTTTTATGTGTAACATCGTACTTCATTTAGTCATTAACCAGCATAGCTGTCTGTGTCTTTTGTACCAATTAAGTCAGTTTTGATGTCACTGTGATTATTTGACTTTTCTGTGCAGACTCAATAAACTTAGTTTGGCCTCCTTTGGGGAGACAGATGATAAATCTCTTTTGTCTTCTGAACATATGGTTAACTTGCTTCAAATCTCCCTTTCTGGCTGTCAGTCAGTCATTCTCCAGAGCTCCAGACAGGAGTTACTCCTAATGACAGTATCCAATCACGATTGGCTGGGATGAAAGACAAACTCTTTTTTTCTCATGTAAGAAAAGCCAGAGTAAGCAGAGTAAGCTCCTACCTTTGCACAAAAGGGCCACATCCCCTCCCTGCTCTGGGTGGCTGCATCCTCACACATAGGTCAGCTCTGATGTCACACATTTAGTGGTGGAGCATGGCTTTTCCTTGTTTGGAAAAAAGAAATTAACTTTTAGTAATATGCTCATTGAGTTCTAAGAGGAAGAATTTTAGTTGTGTATTTAAGTTTCTGGTACTCCTTTCATATATCACATGCATGTTTCTGAGTCAGACACTATTCTGGGCAAGCTGTTCAATATGTTACTCTTTGTTTATTCAATAGTTTCAAAACTTCTGATAAATGGAGAAAAGATTCATTTTGCACAGTCTGAGTTATGTTCTGAACCTCAACACGAGATAGCAATTTCAAATGAAATACATTTAATTTTAAAGTGTACTGAAAGATATGGAGAATGTGTAATTAAGGATTGTTAGGGGTGTTTGTGGCCACGGTGAAGCATTATCACGGGTGCACAGTGGTGTTACAAAACCTCTACTGAGATTTCAATGTATGAAAAGATTATTGTTATGTATTGCTGGTTTATAAAGGGTTCATAAAGGCAAGTCTTATTCTTTTTAATCCATTTAGATCATATTCCACAATAAAAATGTGCTGACCTTGTATGTTAGCAGGCAAAGGGCTTAGCTGTTTATAAAATTCAGGCCCCAGGCTCAACATTAATGAGTAAGCTAACCTCTAGCGAAACTCTTATTATTAATTTGCAAAAATAAAGAATAGGTGTTGAAACCTCTAAAAGAAGGGAAATAGAAAGTTCAGCTTGAGCCTTCTGTCCATTGCAAAGTCCTTAAGATTGTAGCACATAGAGTCAGATGCTCTAGTGGGAGAGGCTTTCTTCTCTTTATACATATGCATGTAACTGGACTATTGTACACTACTGACAGAGACAAATCCTACTTTTGCTCAATCAGAACCTGAACCCAAATAATTAAAATCGAAAAAAAAAAAAAAAAAAAAACAGTTACCCTCTCTCACACCCACCTTCCTTTCACTTATTAGCACTTTTTACCATGTCCCATCTCATCCCTGCCCAAGGTTTCTTGCTTCAGGCATATTCAGAATTTAATCAGAGATTCAAAGATGTCTAATTTTTATTTAGACATCTTTGAACTCCAAATATGTGCACAGATTAGAAAGCTCATAGCTTAATATGTTTTGGGGTTTTTTTGAACCAGCCTCCAGATTTCCTACTGCTGTAAAGTCTATCAGTCAACACCTTGTTTTTGGAAGTCCCAAGGTAAATCCATGAAGGGCTGCAAATGTGTGATATGGATTTACTGAATAATAGTAAATCTATTTTTATTCAGTGTAATGAAAGCTTATCCAAGCTTAATTAATGCATTTGTTAATATTGCTGCACCGACTTCCTGGCACTGACATGAACTGAAGGCTTCAGTTACGTGCACCAAATAATTAAAACCTTGTGGTCAATGGTCTCATCATCCAGCCATGTTTAACTGCTCACTTGCCACTTTCTGATTTACATCACAGTGTGGGGATTTTTCTTTCTAAACGTTTTACTGATGTTGTTCCTTAAGCCTTATCTCTCATTCCAGGCTTTTTTTATGTTGGGATTGATCCTCTCTTCATCCTGAGCTGGTTGGACTGTTGAAGTTATCACAGAGGCAGAGTTTTTCTCAGCACAGCTAGGTCTCTCTTTGCTTTCGAGGGAACATCCTTCTGTGCCAAACAGCAACACCTTAGATTTTTCTGTGTATTTTGGGTATTTCCTTCAATACCTCCACACCTCAGCTAACACTTCCAGTGATATCCAATGATATTAATTTCCTGCTGCTTCCACCTCCTAAGGCCACCAAAAGCCATAGTAAGATGTCCTGGGAAAAGCAGAGTGCTGTTCTTTTTCAGCTGCAGACCTTTTTCCCCCCACATACTTGATTAAACAGGGGGTATTTAAAACATCAGTGTAATGGTGAACAATGTACAATAAAATCCTAAACTAAAACTCACTGGGATATGACCTGAATTCAGTTTGCTCACTCAAAATGGCTTCACCTTCACTGTAAATGCTGGATATTTTGCAGATCTGCCTCTGACCTCAACCTTCAGATGTGCTGACACCTTAGTTAATGATCTGGTTTTGGCTTCTTGCTAGAGAACAGCAAGGAGCACTTGGAACATTGAATGCTTCAATCACACAGGGCAGCAGAACCTTCAGTTTTGTTTTCAAGTGCATTTAAGATAATACCACAGAGAGGTGCCAAGCTGACAAAAGGGATCAGTGTAGTAGAAGGTAGCTGGAAATGTTGGACCTCTTAGAATCTAGGATATTGTTTGGAACAGCATCAGCAATTTGTATTTTTCCCCATATCCCAGCTCTCAGGGTGGAATGCCAGTCCTGATGACAGCATGTTGGACCTGAGGGCCCTTGTGCAGGCTTGTGAACATTGATGCCTTTGGGTAAGGTTATCTTTGATTTGAAAATTTTCCTTTATCTGATAGAGAGAAGAATAAAGAGGAAGGAAGGGAAAAAGGAAAACATCTTCAGTCTCTGGACAAAAAATGGAAGGAAAAAAAAAAAGGCAAGGCTTCCCACAGCTTTTAGAGATTTTTTAAACTGCTGTGGCCCAATTGGTCTGTTGGCAGAGAAAGGCAGGAAAAAACAGTCATCTGCCACGTCTGAGTTTGGAATAAATCCTACATATCAGAAGTCTGGGGAATAGTGATCCCTAAGGTCACTTTTACTTCAGAACATAACCTCATCAAGTTCAGAAACCTTCACAGTTACAAACAATGGAGTTTGCTGTAGCAGTGGCACAAACCTCCCAAATCTGCTATGAACAGAGAGTGCTGTGTGCCATCACTGCCTCTGAATGAGAAACAAAGTTTGGAATAAGATGTGGATCAGTCAAGTGGCATCACTTCGTGCCAAGTTGCAGTCCAGTGTGAAAGTTTATGGGCTCTGACAATTCTGTGGTACCATAACAGCTGCCAGATCCTGAGGTTCAGCGGTGCTGTTGGGCTCCCAGTGTAATACAAATGTTTTCTTTCTTCTTATGATTTATGGGCCTGTCTCTGTATCTTTTATTTTTCTGGAGTCTTGGGTAGGGGAGCGTGCCAAGCCTCTGACTGACACCTATCTCACTGGTACCAGAGGAAGGGGGATTTGTTGGCTGCAGTACCCAGCTGACCAAAGAAAACAGCTCACAGTTGGCATTGACAAAGAAAAGTGCAGTAAAAATATCACGAGGCCAAATATGCAAACCACTGGCAGCTGAAGCCAAGCCTGAACATGTAAATGGTGCAGCAGTTTGGACCAGTACTTTTTTCCAAGCAGATAAAAGAATTTATATGAGGTAGAGTTGTTAATTTTCATGCTCTGTAAAAATAATCAGATCTTGGAAAGCTAAGAGTTTTTAAGTGAAGTCATTGACAAAATGAAGTGCTTATTACTGAAGAAGTGCATGCCAGGATTCCTTAAGCAGTGCCTTTACTAAGGCAGGGATAATTACCCTGCTGATACAACCAAGACATAAATACACTGAAGACATTAGGTAAGTTAGGAATTTGTAATACTATAACTTCTGTGTGTGCCAGGCTCTGGAAACAGTCTGCTGTTCGTGTGCCTAGCTTATGAACTGGGAAATGCTAATTTGTTTTAGCACTTGCAGTCCTCAGGAAAAACTAATTTTTTAAACACATGCTAAATATCCAAGATACTTTTCATTACTTATTAATACAGAGTCATTTCATACTGTGTTCAATATTAGTTCTCTGTCCAGCTGGCCATTTTCAGCTTTTATTCTTCAAGACAGCACTTTCATACACAGGTACAACTTCTCTCTCATATTTCCATGCCAGCTTAAACCTTGCTTGACCTGGAACCATTTCAGGACACGCATTTTTATTCTCTGAGTTCTCACTGCTGGAACTGTTCAAGGCTCAGGTTGCCAGTTCTGTTCACCCATCACTCTGAGCCAAGTCTGACCCAGATGGCATTTTCCTTTCCCCCCAGAAATAAAACTAAATTTGTTGAGGAATAAGAGCTGTGTCAGGTTTTTAATGATGTATGATGGTGTCATCAGGGTCTTTGGGAGTTTGTAAGGAAGTATCCACCATTCACAGACCTGAAGACAGAGCATTTTGCAAAGCCTGTATCATGTTTTTTACATGTCACAATACCACAAGCATGAAACCCCTGTGCTTTGAGTATAAGGTGTGAGCAGAGTGGAACAGAGCTGGCACTTTAACCAAAACAAAGCATTTCAGTCCAGCTTCCTTTCTTCGTGAGGTGTGTAACAGAACAGAAAGTAACTATTTTCAGGCCAAATTCTCTAATATTTGGATAAAAGCAATCATTTTGGAAAGTTATTTTATGCTTAAAACTTTAACTAAGGCAGATGCAATATTACCATAAAAAATTACAGGTCTGTTCAGATTCTAGTTATGTGTCTCCTTTGGCTTATGGTATATTCAAGTGACATCATAACAATAACTTTAATTTCAGACCTTGAATGTTATTCAGAAAGAAGTTGATTGTAACATGCTAGTGACAGAAGAAAAGCTTAGTTTCAGGCTCTTAGCTGTGAATTTTTTCACAGATTTTCTTGGTTACCCGCTTAGGAGAGTGGAAGGCAGACAGCTGTTGCATGCCTGCGTGGAATGGGGAAATGTTACATGATGCACTTCCCTCAATCAGCTTGGTAATTCCTTTTCTGCTGTTGTCTGAGGACTGCTCAGAGTAAAGTGAGTCCTTCTGGGTGCTGTTCAAGCTTCTGCTTCCTCTGCACCTTGCCCATGTTTCCACTGTTTGTGTGGGAAAGCACAGAGCAGTTTCAGGTCCAAAATTCTGGGAGAGAATAAGCAGGGCAGACAAACTGACTGCCAATGTGTGGGTTTCGCTTTCACAAGATTGACCCTGGGATCCATAAGGAAAAGTCTTGTCCCTCTAAACCATCAATTCCTGAATCAAGCTCCAAGTGTACTACCTGAGTCGGTGCCTGCTAGTGGAATTTCCTGATGCCTTCAGAGAAGTCGTTTTTTTTCCAGAGTGTTTTTGCCACGACCATGGACAGAATCCAAGTGCTCTGTTAGTGCTGAACCTGTCAGCAGTGCCGGTAGTTTTCCCAACTTTCTAAATCTCAAATAAGAATTGACACAGGTTGATCTTGTGGCTGGTTTAGTAAACTTCTCTGGCTCTAAATGTTGCTTCTCTGAGGTTTAATGATCATTATTTGTGTTTCTGCCTAATGTGCTGACTCAGCATTAGGACACATAAATAGGGAATGCTGTGCTTTTCCTTGGCTCAACTCCTTCCTCGACTGAAAAGAGCAGTCAACAAATCAGAATGCTGATACATCTCTACAGAGTAAAATACTCATTAAACAACAGATTGTTTTAAATAAACCTCATTTAAAGCATCAGGAAATAATACAGCGTCCTGCATTCCATGAGCACTTGCAGTACCTCCTAATAACTGCTGCTTATTTACATCATATCTGTGCTTTCTGGTGAATATTGAACTTATATAATGTAAATAAAGTTTGAATATATGTTTGCCTGAGTGTCTATTTTTAATTTACGTGTTGTTATATACATACTTCTTTTACACAGCTAGATAAGTCTCCATTTGTTTTGAAACTTGACGCTGGAGTTTACTGTCAGGCTTGCTTTTCTTTTAAAGTAGAATAGATGTGTTCCACTACAACATTAATGTGCATTTTAACCATTGTAGTTTTATTAAATTGTGTAGCTAGGGAGTAGTGCAAACAGATAGTTGAATTTAGTAAAAAAAGGAGTAAAAGTGAACTCTGTTTTTTCCCATCCCTCTGT
Organism: Corvus kubaryi; assembly: GCF_017639235.1. Taxonomy (NCBI): domain Eukaryota; kingdom Metazoa; phylum Chordata; class Aves; order Passeriformes; family Corvidae; genus Corvus; species Corvus kubaryi. The sequence goes on along the minus strand of NW_024582061.1, from coordinate 2,609,942 downwards.
CTTTGCCCATGAAATCCATACTCCCCCAAAAATTAAAGAATAGTGAGAGAGGGGCTGAAAACTAGGAGGTGCTGATGGATTTCCTATGACTTTGGTTGGAGTTGGGTGTTTATGTTTGTAAAATCCATTTATGCAAAAATTAAAAAGAGTAAACAGTTGCTATGCAAATTACATCAGGGGTTATTTTTATATTGTCAGTTATCTTTTCAATCGTGCTTTAATAACTCTTCTCACCAATCTCTCTCCTCTCTGTTTAAAACATGGTTCTTTTTAATCCCATCTCATTTATTACTGTATTTATATAAGTCAATGGAAAGGCTTTAGAAAACATCCTGATAGTGCAGCTCCATTTTATGAGCAGCAGGTAGGAATCAGTTACAGGCAGCAAGCTGAGGGTGCTATTAATCAAATCCAGTCCAAATTAGTCTTTTTCCCTGCTCCTGGTTTAAAGTAATTTAGAAGGGAGGGAATATTGCAAAGAAGACACCTACTAAAGTTTTGGGGGTTTTTTCAGGTGTTTCAAAATGCTTAAAAGCTTGTGCTGAACAACCCTTTGGATTCTCATAGTCCAGCTTAGGCCATGATTTGTTTTGGGTGGTGGTTGCAATAGATTTAAGTAAGTATTGGTTTGATTACCTAAAATCCTTGGATGCTCTAGTCCTTCCAAGCCATTCCATTCCTGATGTTTTAAAGACAAGGTTTTAAGCTTCAGTGTGCCAGGGAGTTATCCTTTTCTTTCATCTTCATGGTTCAATTTTGTCACTTTTCTAGAAGATAGACTGAAAAGAAGATGGTTCATTTTCAGATCAGGGAAGACACAGGAGAAGGAAGGAGGTGCTGTTTGGAGTTCCTCCCTCTTTTCCTGATACTGGGGAATGGGAAAACTGGTCATGCTGTGCACTACATCAAACCAGTGTCGAGTGGCTTGGATGCATTCCTGGCTTTCCTCTCTCATAAGATGCATCAGAACATGGGCATGAATGCTGTAAACATCTGTACTATTACTGGGCATGTGTATTAATGCATATTTGTGCTTTCTGCTGGATTCTTTAAGGCAGTGGAGGCTTTCTCTTGTGTTTTCTTTTATCCATAACACCCACAATAGACTGGATAAAATAAAACCTAAAAATCTTGGTCAAAGCAAGATGGAAATTCCCTTTGAGTTCAGTTATTCAAGAAGCCTGCTGCAATAAGGAATGTGTAGGAGATTCTCTGAGCACCCCATGGTAGCATGGAGAAAGCCCACAACAGTTGCAATAACTGTTCTTTAGTTTCTGCCGTGCATGACTCTCCTTTCTTGCCAATTCTTTTTCTGCTGTCTAATTTTATCAACAAAGCACAGAATGTTGAAGGGACCCGAGTAAAACTCCTGTATGCAGTCAAAGCATCCCTAGCAGTTTTCATCATCATTGTGTTCTGTGTATGAGCCCAGCAAAACTGCAGAAATTGAGTAAAAATTGATTGACCACAATTGTGTACTGCCAGCAGAGGATAGGGAAGGCAATTAATATCTGTGGACACTCCTACAGCCCTTCTCTCACTGCCCTTTCCACTCCTGTGAAAAGAGGAATCAGCACAGTGTCCATGGTGCATCGTTCACCCTCATGGATCACGTAGCTCTTACCCTGAATATACAATATACTCAGTTCCTGTTGGCTCTGAATAAAGATAGCAAAAACAGCAGCCAAACTTCCCAGGGACAATTCTGCTGTCAGAGCTCCAGCTAAAACAGCAGTGGCTCAGCACTTTTTTCCCCTCATCAGCGGCCTCTCTGTTTCCCACATGTGGTGCCCTGTCTTCATTTCCAGTGGGAGACTTCTTCTGCATCCACGTGGTGGAATTTCAGTGGCAAATATTCCCACTGTCTCTTCTGCTGCTTCAGCAAAAGGGATCCTTTGTGAGGTAGCTTCCAGCATTTCTGATGCTTTGTGTTGTAGCACTTTTTCCCCCACAAATGTAAGCACTTCAAAGTCCTTTCATAGTGGGACAGACACTTAGAGATCCCAGCTTCAACTCAGCTTTGTTGTGTTCTTCTGTGCACTGTGAATTTTGTTATCTCATCTAGGTGCCTGCATGGTTATATTGCACAGAGCAGCAATCATTTCCTTTCTTCACTCCCCCTGCCCCTTGATTGTGTTGCTCTTCTGTAAGATACAAAGCAAAGTTAAACATGCTGCATTACCTGGTTTTAATGTGATACCTTTGCCCCATGGAATTCGGTGGCAATCAAGTAATTGAATTCAACAGGCAGCCTTTCTGTGGGGTCTGGTAATTCCTTGCAGCTTCTGTTTATGACCACAAGAAGTTTTCCTCCGAAAGTATATTATCTGTAAGAAAAAATGTCAAATTACTATTATTTGTTTTTAATTCACTATAAAAATATGTAGGCAAGGGCTCTACCATCCCTGGAAGTGTCCAAGGCCAGGTTGGACAGGGCTTGGAGCAGGCTGGTCTAGTGGAAGGTGTCCCTGCCATGGGAGGGGGTTGGAATTAGGTGATCTTGGAGGTCCCTTCCAACCCATGCCGTTCTATGATTCTATGAAACCTGCACTGATATGAAAAATTCCTTTGCTCTGAACCTAAACCCCACAAGAATGATGATACACCAGTGACATCTGTACATTGAATTGTTCACAAGGAGGTTGTGTGTACAGTATAAGCTTCCTCTAATATATGCTAGTCATTTTTTGCTGGTATTGTTTAGGAACTGATACTGCACAAAGAAGTCAGATTATGTCAGCCCAGAAATGATTAGCCATGCAGACAAGGCACCATAAGCAATGTGACTGGTGTGACACTTCTCCAAGCCTTGTATTTATACTTTAATTAAAACTTCCTGGTGATCCAGATGCTGGTTCCCAGTATCTTTTAATAAATATTCAGATTAACATCATGCAGTGCCCAGAAGTATGCTGGTGGGTGAGCAGTCCAAATAAACAGCACAAAATTGCTGCCATAAAATGCTCATTATCTAAGCCTCATCTTGTAGGCACCCAACCACATCCATAGATTTGCTCCTGTGAATGGCTTCAGGGATTTCAGTGGAACCTCTCAGGCAGATAAAATTAGACACTGCTTAAATGTTTGAAAGTTCAGAACTGAAGAGGGAACATGGTATGACTTAGTGAGAAAAAAATACTGGGAACAGCAATGATACAGCTGTTAGATATCACTTTGTTGGTTTTGTTCTTATTCAAATAGGGACTTGAGATACCTTGATACCTGAACATTTTATCTCTTTAATGTTTAAGCTTTTTCTCATAGTTTAGAAGAGACTCTAGTCTGATACATTTTCTTTTGCTCTCTCTTTCTTTAATAAAGCCATTAAGAAACCTGCTGTCTAGGGAATGATTTTATTTGTGTATATATTAAAATGAAACATTTTCTCTTACTTTTTTTTTTTGAAAAGTAGCATAAAAAAACATAAGGAGAACAGAACACACATACCTAGGTTAATATATCCAGGGTATAGATATAATTATCTTTTAGTGTGCCTTCCTAGGGCAGTAGTTCTTAGGTGAGATCACTGTCTTTGGTCTGTTATTATTTTCTCCTCAAAACTTTGAATCCATTATAAGTTTTGAAGCTGACAGGGAAAGGGACCTTTAAGTTAAGGCCTCTACTGAACCAAAATGTGGCTATTAAAGAGTCTGTTTGATAGGAGACAGACAGACAAGTCAATACAGACATATGGACCCCAGGAAAGATCTGTGGATTGAGATCACCTGCAGTGGCTGTGTCTCTTGGCTGACATAAAGCCCTAAAGATAAGGAATTGTTACAATGGGAAGGAGAACATAGGGGACAGGAGGCAGGAATTGAGCCTTTCTGAGGGACACTGTCCATGAACCAGGTGGTTTCCATGGTGGGATGTAGCTCAAATTAAGGGGAGCATGTGACCTGCTTTACATATGGGTCATACGCGGAGAGGTCATTTGCTCTTCTCCTCACTCTCAGAGATCTGAGGCCAGATGCAGCACCTTGTTGTGCCTCTTCTGTGAAACTGGATGCTCTGGCACACAAAAGGAAAGCAGAAATGCAGTGGTGACTGAATTTCAATCATTGCTGACCCAGCAATCTTTGTCAGGTAAAGGTTTTGTTGCCTACTTGCAGCAGTGGCAGCTGAGAGAAGGGCATGGGATTCACTCTCTAGTTTGACCCTTTGAACACTAACCCGAGGATATTGTTCCTTCCTCTGCTCACACTGTGCCCATTAAATGCAGTAGAATAATGTAACAGAGTCTATTACGTGCTGGGGATGGAAGCAGCTGCAGAACATGGTCCTGCAGGGGACACAGACAGGTGAATCTACCTGACTCCTGGTGCAAGTGAATGGGGGCAGAGGAAGGAAATATAACACCACAGCAGCGAAGCCAGGCTCAGGAGATCGCTTTCCTCAGGGATACCAGATGGTGAGTGGCTGTAAAGAACGACCCCACCCAGCTCTGCATGTGGCACCCACCATTTATGACGGATGGCCCTAAATATTTATTAAGTGTTATTAAAAAGCTCATGTTACAGCATCCCTTCAGACACACCAAAGGCAGGGTAAGGTTACAGAGGTGGCAATGTCAAGCCTTCAATTGTTTTTTTCTGGTGAGCATTTACACAGTGTAATTTCTATGCTAATGTAGAAACACTGAACTTGTGTCAGTAAACTTAAATGAAGATTTCTGTACCCACCTAGGAACTCTGGCGGCTGTAGAGACTTTAGCAGGTGACTTTGTAATTTTGAATGCATTTATCAGAGAAGGACTTTTCTTTCTTCCTTCTTTCCTCATGATTTCAGCACATGCTGGCTGACATAATAAGTAGCTTATGCTCATAAGAGAGGGGGTGAGCTATAGGCTTTGTTACTTAAAGGAAATTGCATAGCTCACTGAAACCTTGGGTTGGTTGGTTGGTTGGTTGGTTGGGGGTTTTTCCCTTGTTTGTTTTTTTGTCATGTCTGAATGTGCAATAATTACTCAGCCTTGAGGAAAATGAGAACTGGGGGTGTTGATTAAAAATGCTGAGTGCCACAAAGTGGTCATGGCCAGCCTGGCATCCCATATCAAGTTGCAGTGTTTGCTTTGTGGCATTGTCTTGAATGGATGCCACATGCTGACTTTGCCTTTTGAAACAGGCCATGATGAGTCCAAAGACAGCTCTCCAAGAGGAGAACCAACCTGAGCTACACTGGAATTTTGGTCTCTCGCAAAAAGGAAGAAAGGTTTTCCTCTCTTCTCCTGCCTTGTTCCTTATGCTTCTCCCATGCCTTTCCAGGAAAACAAATGCCCTTCTGAAACAGTGTTCTCACTTTGCAAGATCTGGTTACCACCAGATTCCCAGAAAATGATGACAGGAGTACTGGGTTTTCAGCATGTTTTTACTTACACATCCAAAACGTTCTCCAGTGAGTATGCAAACCTCTTTAGAAATGTCACAAATTTGCACAGCACAGATGAATTTGCTTTCATTTAGGACATTTCCTAGCCTCTTATAAATAGTCTGCAGACTCCAGGTTTCTCCAGGCAGCAGCTAGAAAACCAAGGAGCCGTTATAATACCTCCCTGTTTCATCTTTGACAATAATGGCTATGGATTTGAGTGTTCTTGACTGAACTAAATCACTTTTTACTTAAAACAGTGGCTTCTTAGAATTGGTTGTTAAAATCATTGTAACTGGTATTCATGAGTTAAATGATGGCTATATTTAAGTAATTTCAGGTCTTCCTTATTGCCTGGAAGCACATTTTTGTCATTGTGTTGAGACTGAAACCAGCTGGTGTAGAGCAGTGGCAGTAATGAAACTCAGGATACTGCTAAATGACTACAGTGTCACTATTTGTTTATCTTGAAATGCGAAAAAATCTCAGTTTTATAACTTGGTAGAGAAGAGCACCTGGGTTCTCAGAGGATGCAGATGATGCTGGGATGAATATTTTTGAATGAGATGTTGTTTTGAAAGTTAAGGTATACGTCAATGTAAGTAATCTCTTGGTCTTTTAACTATGATAAAAATGTAAATAGATTATTCATTGCCTACCCTTTGAAGTGTTTCTTAATGTTAGCTGTGTTTCTATGCTCTTTTTGGCACACATGAAATAGTGTTTATGTAAACATTTAAACAAATTATCCTTTGAGGTTTTTTACTAATTAATGCAGATGGTTGGTTTTACTTAGCTGTGAGTGGTTTGTTTTAGGAAAAGTACCATATTCCTCATGGATGGCAAAAGCTGGCATTTCCCATTTGAAGAAAAAGCCCAGGTCCCTCCATTTTAAATGGCAGAAAATAAGAAAAATCAAGTAGCTGGAAATCTTTTATGTCTTCCTGCAAGACTTGAGGACACCCTGAAATGCCCTTTGAGAAGGATTCATCGGTTCTCTTGCAAACTGGCACCAGTTTGGATTTAGCCCTGTGCAAAACCTCTTTGATGCTTAGGAAACCTTCAAGACTCTGAAATCTTCCAACAAGTACTAGACCCCACTTCAAGTCTCACCTACCTTGTCAGAATGTTGTTGTTACATAGAGTTTTCCTTCAAATCTGTGGAAGTTGAACAATAACCCATCTGCTGATGTCTTCTTGACATCGTCTTCCCTTACTGTTTTGTTCAATATTCTCCTGCTGGGTTTTTTTTTGGAGTGGGACTTTGAAGGACTAGATGAGAAAGATTTTTGAGACTTTTTTTTGTAGTATCAACTAAACTAAAAATCATTAAGTCAACGGTGGCTTTGAAACTTTGCTTCCCAAAAGCATGTTTGGAAACCAAGTTTGAAAACTGCCAATTTTGCATGGCTACAGCTAAAAAAATTCCTTATCAGTTCTGCTTCAGGACTGTCATTTTGCAGCAGCAATCTAGGAAGTGGGTTCTGACACTTCCTACACTTTAATCTGTGTTTTCTCTTGCTCAGTTTACAGAACAAATGCTTCTTGTAACACATACAGAAATAAAAATGCACACTATCATTATTCACTTCACTCATGACAGCCTTAGACTGAGTAGTTCTAAACTGTTCTAAAGCAGTTGTGCTGTATTTAAAATGGAGAGAGCTGTTAAAGACTTGCTCTGCTGTATTTTTCCAGAGTTTTTCTGCTGTGAAAGAGACAGGAATACTTGATGGCCTGACTCGGAATTTGGATATTTTACCCCGTGACATTAGAAGCAAAGGTGAAGGTATTAGTGAACAGAGCTTTGTTTTAGGGCAAAGGGCAACTTATCAAGACATTACCTAACAAATAAAAATGGAATCTTTCACCTTATTTGTAAAAGAAAATGGTGAAGATTTACTCTTTAGAATGATGGTAACACACATGTAGTGCTGTTTTATGTCTCCAGCAAAGTATAACAGATGGACTGTGGGTTTATTAGGAAAAAAAGTGTGCTGAAAGATTTTTATTATGTGAGAAAGAGAGAACAAAACCCAAGGAAACATCTGGACAATTAATCTCTCAAATCTTTGTATATAACATGAAGAAAAAATACTGAAATATTTCAGAAGTCTTGCTCAGAAACAAATTAACTATTGTTAGCAAAGCACAATAATTTACCATCCTACTTGTGAAAAGATCTTTATAATTAATGATTAATTGATGCTACTTTGTTCTTCACCCCTGGGAAATCAAAGAACAGGGAGGGTGGCGTGTTCCTCCTGAGGTTTCTGGTTTGTCATTATAAAGTGATGAATCACTTTCACTGAAGCTGAGCTGATCTGTCGTCTCCCAAGGAAGCAAATGTCATTGTGGGGGAGAAGGGTTCTTTACCTGTTATTCAGGGCTGTGTGGTGTCTGGTTACTGATCTGGACCCAAACATCTGGCAGCCCTGCCACCTCTCCCTGACATGTGTGCACAATATGCACTTCTGCTTTGTGGGTCTCCGTGTGGGGAGGGCTTGGCTTTTTATTTTAAAGCTGCACAGTGACAGGTGAGCAGGGAAATAGGCACTTTTTGTCTGGGCTGGTGAAACATTATCTTTTTTTGAGAGGGTAGATTGCTGTTTAAAGGGGTGTTTCTCAGAGTTGTGGGGCCATTGAGCTGTTCTGAATGGGAAGGTGGAGGTTGCCATCCACGCCTGCTGGCTGTTCCTCCTTGTGTTTTCTTCCCCTGGCGCTGCAGAGAACAGCCACAGATCAAACCATCCATGTCCCCACTTCTCTGCTCTTAGCTGGGATCTTGATATGTTGATTTCCTCTCCCTTAGCTTTACGTATTTTAGGAAATTGGAAAGAATTCCATTCATTGGTTTGCCCCCTTATACCCTCTGAATTCTGGTGTTGGTTTCCCCTCCTAGCAATCTCACTGGGGGTTTTCTCAGAGTTATTAATTCAAACGCTACTAGAAATGTATACTTTGGCCTTTCTCCTGTTGCCCCAGCCAAATAAGAACATGCATATTTTTGCTGCACCATTTCAGACCAGCTCTCTCTCTCTGGACTGGGGCTCCTTTTCCATCTGTAACCGTGAGAGCTCCAAAGCAGGAACACGAAGGAAGTGATAACTAAATCCCATGAATAAATCATTCCCACTGTGCAGTCTCAGTATGGCCAAAGTGGGGAAATCAACCTCCTTGCTGAAGTTCAGGCTCGGGGTTTGTGTCCAATCTGGGCTTTTGTATGTCTGCATGTTTGGTGTACAATACCTGCCTTTATATATCCTTTGAAGCTTATTAATTTTTTTTATTATTATTATTATTTTTTAAGTGATGAATGAAGAAAACTCTCTACTTATAGATTGAAGGATGAATATTTTAGGCTTTTGGTTTGTTTGTGGTTTTTTATTTGTTTGATTTTGGTGGTTTTTTTAGTTCTTTTTAGTAAATCTAACAGATAGGAAAACCTCTAAATACATAGGCTTTAAAAATAGTATGGTTCAATCCAGGCTCTTGAAAATGTAACTATTTACAATATCCTGATTTTTACTGCCCAGTATTTATATTATCTCCCCCATCCAGTATATCTGTTGCCAAATACTGTCAAAAAATATATTGAAAATTGAGTTCCTTGGTAGCAAAATATTTTTAACCAGGCTATTTAAGATCTAGTTTTGGTAGAACACTTACTTCATGTCAACTGCAGTACTACTCAATATGGTGTTGCAATTAGGGCTTCTTGAAACAAAATTAGGACACTTTTATGTTAGGAAAACATCTAGTGCCGGCAAAAAAAGTTGAAATTTAATTAAAGGGTAGCAGTCTTTGAAAAACTTCTGTCATCATCTTAGCAAGAAATTCTACTTTTGGTTTTCTCTTGCATAAAGACAGAAAACAAAATGCAAAATTTTATAGAAAGACGTAGAGGGGGGTTTCCCTCTGGGACTGATTTGCTACTTTTTGAGTCCTGCCATGAATGATGGTCTCAAATGAATCAAAGAAGGTTTATGATGTTCTCACCAGTGACTTAGGAAAAAAAAACCTCAAGAAATGCCATAGCTACTTTTATTGATTCAGTGCGTGTGCTGTGTTTATTTGTTTTTCTTTCTTGAATCATATTTGAAATGGCATTAGGAAACACATTTCAATAGTGTCTTGTGACTGTTGTCTGTATTTCTGTATTTAATTTTTCAGTGTATACTTACCAGTTACATCTGCCAAATTAGTTGATCTCAGCCACCAAAAAATAAAGATTTCAGGATCTAGATTCTTGTACTGACATCAGCTTCTGTGTCTCCCAGCTCTGCAGATGTACTGAGATTAACATCAGAGTTAAATTTGTTTCAAGGATAAATTTGTTCAATAGCATTATACTGTACTAAATGTTGTTCTCCACAATGGACTATTTAATATTTCCTTCAGTTACTAGTCACTGAAATAATCTGCAATTCACCATGGGTATATCCATTATCAATGTTTCACCAATTCATGTCTCCCATATTATAAATTAATTTTTAATAACAATACTATAAATGCATGACATGGCATGAAGAGAAGTACTTTCCCTTACTGATCCTAATTCAAGGAGTGTCAGGCCTCAGAGACAGAAGGTGTTGTTTGGATTTTTTCCATGGATTGTTTGCTAGCTGAGTCATGGTGGTACTTGTGGTATTTTACCAAAGAACTGTGGCAAAAAGAGCTTGATGGCCTGGAAGGACCAAAACACAAGACCTTGTTTTGGAAGAAAGTAAGAGATTATAATCTTCTGGAGTTTGGGTGTTTGTATTTTAGTTATTTAGGGAGTAGTAATGATGTCATTAATTAAAAGAAGCAACAAGAAAATTGTGGATAGCTTAAAAAAAACCTCATAGGAAAAAACCAGCCTTTTCTCAAAATATAGTAAGAAATGTAGTAGAACCAAGCTTCCTGTTTCCTAAAGGATTAATTCAATCCAGTAATTACACATGAACCTGGGATGTTTGCAGGGCACAGCCATGGCCAACCATAATCAACTTGAAAAACTACAGCACCAAATTGCTGCGTTAGATCATTCTTTAACCAAATAAAATTATTTGCATTTGGATGAAAAATACATTCTGCAAATTAAGAAGGAAACGTTTTTTCTGCTTTATTTGCCTAATTCCACATCTGCTCTCATTGATGGTCAATTCAGAGGACACCAGGAAGGGCAGGAATACAAACCAAACCAAAATGAGATGGCAAATGGAGCCTCTGGGAACTGGGCATGGCAACTGCTCACATCAGTCTCATCTCTAACCCTGCTGTGCCCTTCAGAGTACAGGGGTGTTGGAGCCTTATTTGCAGCTCTGGAATTACTCTTGGAAAACAGATGGTTCTCCTCCCCACCCAGATTTTTTCCTCTGCTGCAATCAAAAGCAGATTTCATCCTTTATCCTGTACAGAAATTGCTGGCTGCAGGTTCACAGCAGTTTGTCCTGCTGTGGTGCCTTTGGTCACTCTCCCAAGTGAGTCCAGCAGGGAAGGCCTGCAGAACCTCACACACCTCCCAGTCTGCTCAGCCAGATGGCAAAGGAGTTGGGACAATTCACCCTCCTGCCTCAGTGTGAATCACTCTGGCCCAGGCAGGTGCCCTCAAACATGGTTTTTACAAAGGCAGTGAAAAGGTCGAATTGTCATGGAAGCGTTTTCCTTTCACTTGGCTGCTGTTTCATTTTGGCAAAATTTGGGAGTAAAAAACAATGGTGTGTCCTTTCCAAGTGTGTATTTTTTTAATAAGTTGGGTTTTTACCTTTGAATGCACAGGGAATGATGTTCGTGTCCCTCTTGTACGACTGCTCCTCTTCAAGGTGCAACCAACAAGGAGGGAAAAAGGCCTTGGAAAGAAAGGTCTTGTGTTAAGTCCCTAAGAGAGCCTGTTTTCACTGAAGAACAGTGGTGGGGTTTTTTTGGTTTGTTGTTTCTCCCCTTTATGTAATGTTTTGTTTTGTTGGCTTGTTGAGGACATAAATGAAACCTGGTGGGACATTTTCAGTACCATGAGGGCTGAATCAAGCACCTGATTATTCCGTGGAAGTAAACTCAGTCTCTTAACCTGACAGCACTTCTAAACTAAAACTGCTTCTTTTCCTGCCACATGCTGCAGCCTTCCAATCCATGTTGTGTGATCTGGGTGACCAGCACACAGATGAAACCTTATCTAGGGTGTCAGTTCCTTTGAAAACACGGCAGAGCCCTTCTTGTTACACACATTTTGTAAAACAAAAGGAGGGTGTTGGGTTCCCTTTATTAATTAATGTCAGGGCTGAAGCTGCTGACACTGAGCAGAAGTTTCTTTTGCTGCTCACTGAAACAACACAGTCGTGTCATAAGGACCTGACACCTCCAGCCTGTGTCCCTGGGAACTGTGCTTGCACACTGGGAGCGAAAGCAAACAAGGAATTCTGAGGGAATTTCTATATATTCCACTTCAGCACTGATTGATTTAAGTCAATCATTCAGAGCCACCTGAAAGATTTTCTCCATTTCACTGAGTATTTTTGGTGATGTCCTTATTATTATTTCCTTTTCATTCAAGTCATTTCCATGAGAAGTGTTCTCTGAACCCATTTTTGGTTCTGTTTTCAGATAAGCTGTCACATTGTGGAGGCTCTGCAGAGACTCAAATGAGAGAAATCAATTGTCTGTGCTTGAATCTTTTGTGGAGTTGATGGAATGTGTCCTCCCAGGATTCTCAGCTTGTCATAATTGCCATGGGATGTGACAGAAGCTTTGTTACTGTAGCTATGTGCTTGAAAATGCTGTGCATTTCTTTTGAGCATCTTGTTCAGAAATGCAGTATTTGAAGTGAAAACACTCTGTCTCTGGAGTACACTGTAATACAAAACATACTCAAGTCAGATATGATTAATTGCTTCTGTTCTGTTCTGTTTTTCTGTAATTCTTATTTGCTTTAGCGTTGGTGTGCTGTACTCCAGTCTCCACTGTAGTCAGAACTGCACAAACACGTAAAAATGCTGCATTTCTGAAAGAGCCTTTTTCCATACCAAAATGGGCCTCCAACCCCAATGGGGTTTCCTCATTTTGCAGAGACCCATTCTCTTGCATGAAGTGAACAAATTCTTTTAGTTTGAAACTCTTCCAGATCTCTGTTTACTGCATAGACTCTTAACTTTTTATTGCTGCAGTAAATCTGGGCAGTTCCATCAAACTGAAGTTATTTGTGTGTGCTTTACAAATGCACATAGATGAAAAATGTGGAATTATTACATATTATAAGTGGCATTAAAAGGACACCAGTGGTTCAAATACCATAATTCAGAGGCTGGAGGTTCACTGTGTGTTCAACCTCGTGTGTGTAACCCAGTCTTTAATTGCAGAATCACTCAGCATTTTTCAGTAGAGCATTTGCCTGGGGTTGTATGAAAATGAGTATTTTTAATGGGTGTTCCTCATTTCTGAAGGCTTTGCTTTGACACCACGTTATTTCCTTGCCAGAGGTGCTTTTATATTTGTCTCTGTCTTAGAAGATAATTCCCAGTAGCTATGATGTCCCAATCAATATTCTTTAACTCTCATGATCACATTCCCATTTATTTTAATGCTGCATCTCAGGTTCCTAGCAAGTGTTGAAACTGGAATCTCTGAAAGAAAACATAGCAACAAGCAATACAGCCCCCCACTTCCAATAAAGAACCAACCAACCAAAACAAAAAAAACCAAAAAAAATCCACCAAAAACAGACAATACAAACAAACAAACAAAACAAACCCCAAAAAAATAAAACAGGAGAGTTTACTGGTACTTAAAGTCAGCAATTTCATTAAACCCATGAATGGAGCAAGAATAGAGTAGCTATAGAGAATATTTTTTTGCTTCTCTTTCTCTGGTTTAGCTATTTTTGTGCTCCTATTTCACAGTTGTCTAGTTTTTGTTCCAGTGGATATTAATCTTATTTTTAAAAAATTATTATTATTATTTCAAAGCCTGTCAGACATTTGGTGGGGAAGCCACCATAAGGGGGAAGTGTTGGCAGAAGCATCTCAGCACTCTGCTGTTTATCCTTTGTGTGTCTGTTTTTAGCGTAGCCACCCTGCACTTCCGAAAAATAAACACTATAGGAAATTTTGCTTTCTGCCACATTTCTTAGTATTAATCTTCAGGCAAGGCTATGCTTAAAGTCAAATTCTTTCAGAAGCACAAATCTGTCTTGTAATGCACCCTTGTGAAGCTTCACAACCTTTAGGATTATGCAGATTTCCAGAGCATGTTTTGGGAGTATCCAGCTGGGCGCTCAGTAACCAAAACACTTCGAATCAGTGACATTTTTAGAACCCTTGGGCAGAATTTGCTCATTTTCTCTGCTTTTCTGGTCTCTATGTACTGGTATCAGTGGGACAGTGTTATACGATTCCAGGCATAAGGGGTTTTTGGCACAATAAAACTTAATTTTTTATTAAATTTTCCAACAATCTCAACAGCTACTGCCAATTTATGTCACTTGGAAACTGAGCTACTCAACCATAATATTTTCATATCAATTCTTTGGCCTAGGATGTTTCTCCCTTGGGCTAGGCAAGTTGGATTTGAAGTCTTCTGAGGGTATTGAAGAAAAAGAAGTTTAGAAGAATGTATAAAGTTAATTTGAGATAAAGCATGAACCTCACTTTTGAGGAGGTAAAGAATTTCTTGATGGATTGAACTGGATTTTAGGTGTTGGTTGTTATGCTCTGTTTGCCACCAAGCTGAAACTTTGGCTTGCAGCCCCTTCTGAGTCACCTGCTGTATAATGGACATCTGGGTAAAGCTTAAGGATTTCACTTAAGGGGATGCTGGTTGGTGCTTTGAACAGCCTACATGAGAGGTGCAGCTGTTTTGATTTTTGTCATTTTTAAATTGTTGCTATTGGTAGGTTTTTTGGTGATGTGAAAAGTGAACCTCCTTTTTCTCTGCTGTTTCTGGGCCCAAAGTTGCTTTAAACCTCTGTGTGGAAGTGGAGATAGGGGAGGCAAAGGGAAAGAGAAGTATAATTTCATTTTTCTGTACCTTAACCTCTGTGTGCCAAACTGCTTCCACCCTTCCACCTGTAACCTGCGTTATTTGTGAGGAGTTAATTCCACTGCTGCAGATTGTCACCTGGATTTAAAGCCAGTGATCTAGGAGGGGGTTCTTTTGGAGATTTCCTGTCATCAGTGGATGCAGGAACTGAACTTTGCAGTGACATTTGCATTTGCCTCCGCTTTTCAAGGCTCTCTTACTGGTTGGGAAGGTGAGCTTCTGATGCCCCATGAAAATAAAGAAAAGGTAAAAGAATTAATAGTTTAGAGGTGTGTGCTGTCATATTCTTGGTTTCTGTGGGGTTTACACATATGAATGAGCTGGACTGAGTCTGGTTCCTGCTTTGTGAGCTGGCCAAGGCCAGATTCTCTCAACTCCCATCAAGCAGAGGTTAATGGCAAACTGACACTGATCAGCTCATCAGTCATGTTTCTTCATGGCCAGTGGTATTCCCACTTTTCAAGCTAACCGGGGATAGCCTTTGTGAGATGTCCAGAAAAGAAGAAAGCATTTCCAGAAGAAGAATGGATTCTGGATGAATGATTGGCAAATTTCCCTGGAGCCCTAGCCTGATGTGATGAGGGATTGTCTGTGTCTGCTCGTTAATGAGTTAACTGGAGGAAGAAATTATTGGGGGCCCTGAAAATAGAACTGAGAAATCCAAGGAAGCCAAGTGGTGTCTGGTGTAATTTAAATTTCTTTTACCCTTCCCATTTGCTGGTTTGGCCCCTTTTTGTGTGTGTAGGCAGGGCAGAAGGAGTGAGGGAGGGGAGAGGGCCTTGTATACACTAAAATATTGAGTAATTTCAATTACTGACAGGACCTGTTGGAGAGCCATGGTCTGGTGGAAAATCCAGTGTCTACAAAATCTACTTTTTCCATGTGAGAGCCTGAAATTTTGCCAAAACACAGCAGGAAATCCAAATTGCAGTATATTGTTTCAGGTCAGTTTGGTGCCCATTAGAATTTAGCTGAATGCATTGCGAACATTTAGTTTTAAAACAACTTAATATACCTGCTTTTTCCAAGCAGCACATTTCCCTCCGAGGCCTGAAATCCAAGCTGCCTTTGTTTCCTGAGGCCTGAGCTGACCAGAGGGCTATTTCTGACATAAATTAACAGTTTCCCTTTAACCAATCTTGTTTGTAACGTATCATGGTTGGTCTTATGCAAGTCATCATGGAATTACACAACTGGAATTTATTATGGGAGATACAGAAAGCCTAAGATAGATGGGATCTGAACTGGCAATGAGAAATGCATTTTAGTGTTGAGATTGATTGACAGTGTGTTTTGTGTCAGCTCAATAGATTTAAATGAGATTTTTTTGTTTAAAAATTATAGAAACACATGAATGTTGATAGCAAGAGAAATGCAAGTAAAAATTTCCTTGGCCTCCAGAAACTGTCCGTGAATATTTTTTTTTTCTGGTTTTCCTGCTATCCAAAATCACCTTAAAATTGTGAGATAAAAGAAATAAAAAAGCTTTATTTTACATAAGCAGCAGTTAAGTTATACTGATGTGTGTTTGAAATATCAAAACTTCTCAATGAAGAAAGGAAGTTTGAATATTTACAATGGATGTTAAAATTCAGGCACAGCATGGAGAGCATAGGTGTGATGGAGGGAGGCAGCTGAGGGTTTTCCTTCAGTCCACAGGCAGCTTTTGTAAAGGCAGACACAGCTGGATGAGGTGGAGATGAAATGTTAGTTTATAAACACTTTTGTGCTGTGTTTATTTCCACATAGATGTTCTCATATTGTTACAGAGATCTGGAGACCTTCCTGAAAAGAAGGGCAAAACAGTGGATCTCTCTAATGATGTTGTGGGAATTTAACACCGTCTTGTTCCTCTCATCTTTCTTCTCTTAGCACAATTCCCTCAGTTTGCTCGTTTTTGTATTAAAGCTCCATTGCTTTAGTAACATAATATTGGTGTCTAACTGCCAAAGCAAATGCAGGGTGCAGATTTTCATTAGTCAGAGCCCTGGAAGCTTTTATTTGATTAACTATTCTAAAGCAACACAAGAGTTGCGTGATAAAAGCTTTGCATGCTCCTTTTACCACATATGCTTACAAGAGGAACTTGGGGGGTTATTTTTATATTGTGGTAAAAAATTGCATTAGCACTTGCTGCCTCAGCAGACTACTTGGGTTTTGCTGGCATTCTCCTCTGATTATCCACTGGCCCTACACAGTAAAATATAATGAAGGGCTTTGGGGACATTTCAACACATCAATTATCAGTTTTATACAAAGGGCCATCGGTGGGCAGGGCGCTTGCCCAGCGCGATGGAAAGACCTGTGGCTTTTGTTCACACGGTAATGATGGGCAGTTCCCAAATGGCCAACAATACCCAATCATAACATGGGCCTGGAGCTGGGCAGATATGTTACCACTGCCAGAAAGGATAATTCTGATGGGCTGTTAAAGCCATTCTTCAGTGCCACGACTCTGTCATAACACCCATTCAGGCCGTGTCTAGGTTGTGCTTGGCTTGTTGTTGTAGATCCTGGGGTGGAAGTCAGCTGTGGTGTAGCCTTTGTCAGTAAAAGTCCAGCACAAGCAGAGGGGTTTGTGTGTTATTAGCCATGTTGTCATGGACTCTTTGTCTTCCCCTCTGGTGGCTGCTGAGGTCAGATGTCAGTCTGGGGGCACACAGAGAAGGGCTCTGATGGTGCAGAGATTACCTCATTAAAGGACTATGTACTATATTAATAGTGGCTTTGCCAGTGTTACTTTAGGTAAACCCTTGCTTTTTCTGGCCTAGTCATAACACTGAAACACTTCCTGTTAATTATGAGCTTCCATCCACGGTGCCTGGAGAAGAGACAGACAGAGTGGACGTGCCTATGAGCCTATTTCCTGACTTCTTGTTTGCTGCAGCTTAGAAATTGGTGTTATGATGATAGTGGAATGGGGGGGTTGGAAAGGACAGAGGAAGAGATAGAGGAACAAGACAGCTACTTTCCTCTTCCTGCCTCTTCCCACTTTCTGAAAGGGCTCTGCTGAGAGGCAGTGAGCTAACTTAAGAAACATGGTGTTATCCTTGGCCACACCCTTTCCATGGAAAACTGTGTGTCAGTGCTGCAGACATCCCTCTCCCAGCAGAGCAGTGTGCACAGGCTTCCCCGAGTATCCTGGGATGACCTCTCACAGGCAGCACACGCTGTGGCCCTGCTGGCCACGAGAGTCCCTTGCTGTCCTCCTCCCTTGGCTGGGCTTGCAGCTCCGCTCCACTGCTGCGCTCTGCAGCCTCCGTGCGCTGGGTGGCTGGGATCAAATAACCCCTCTGCCTTCTTTGTGCTGGCTCCCTGGAAAAAAGCGAGTGCTTTGATTTCAAAATTGGCCTTTAGGAAAAGAGTCTTTAGCACAAAGAGATGCTATAAGGTATCCAAGGCCTGCTGTTTTAGAGTTTTGAGATGGCACTAATTTTAAAAGGGTTCGAGTCTTGTAGCCTTGATTGGCAGGGTAAAGCCTTTGCTTTAAGTGATTCTTGAGATGTAGAATTTGTTCCTCTTGGACAGCTGCCTCAGCAGAAGGAAAAAATTCTGAAAATACTTTTTTTTTAACAGAGTTATTTTCAAAAATCTGTCTCTTGTATAATTTTCTGCCCTTATAGTAAAAGATCTCTATGTGACCTTTAAAACGTTATGTTTTTATAGCCTGTAAAACTGCATTGCATTTTGAGTGGGTGGGTCCTCTCACTGGGGCTGGAGAGAGTGGTTCAGAAATGATTGGTTTGTTTTTTATTTGAGAGAGGACTTCTATAACTGAAGAAATTAAATTACTATAGAAATAACAATTAACCTTTTACTACAGAGTCAGGTGTGGTGTGTAGGAAAATGAGCAATATTAGCAGCACTTCCAAACTTCCTCGCTTTCATGGAGCACCTTCAAGCTGGGAATCACAAAGTGCTGTATAAAGATAAATATATATGGGTAGAGGAAGCCTGACCCATGGGAATGTTTTGATTTTTTCCTGAGATCACACATTGGAGCCTGGTGAAGGAGTTAGGAAGAGTGCCAAAGTTTCCTGGTTTGCAGTGCTTTGTTCTTGCAGACAGACTATCTCCTGCAGGCTGAGTGTGTGCTGGCTGCATCTACTGACATATGCAGGTACACAGCAGAGGGCATGAACAGGGGACCAAATCTCTGATAAATACCTATTTACTAACATACTGTCTGTGAGGAGTGCAGCTAATGAAGCTTGGTTTCCTATGAATTTGAGTTTCATGGCTGGACTCTCTGATGTCCAGTAAAATCCAAGTTCCAATTGAAGCTTTTCCCACAGCTGAGATATTTACAGAGCCTCTTGTGGGCTTCAATTCTCCGGTGTCTAATAAAATAGGAGTTTATATTGCAGTCTTTCCTGTTTGTGGGGCACCGCTGATGGGGGCTCCCTTTTTTATCTTCTTTGTTGCTTCTGTTTTCATTAAGTTTGTTAGAACAAAGCCTGATTATGATCATTGCTCCTCTGTCAGATTGGTTATAAAAGTCCATCTCAGATATGCTAAGATGAAAAGCCAACAAAGATGTAAAATTATGGAGGTTTTACAATCACTTTAATTTTCTTATGACACAGGGCTAAAAAATGGGTTGGCTTTTCAGGCAACATAATGGTTTTTTTCTAAGTAAAACATGAATAAGAACTGTTTTTTACAAATGGTGATAATACTTTAATATGATAATATAGGTTGCCATCAAAACCATAAAACATGATTATTCTGACTGATGATAATGGATACAAGTGCCTCAGGACTTCTAAGGGGAAGAACAAATCCAAGTACCAGCAGGGCCTGTGAAGAAAGGCAGAAAAACTGGAAATGAGACAGTTGATACTATCCAGAAGTAAAAGTGATTGAACAGTCAATTACTTCTAGAAGTTGTTTGTTTAAACATTGAATCACTGCTAGCATTTTGAGTTATCCATCTGTGAACAAATAACAATGGTGCTGTAAACCCTTAGGAGCAATTCCATTTTTCCTCTCTTGAAATCATATATTTTTGACAAAGCAGCAGTAATAATGTGGGTTGCTCTTGGTTTAAAAAAAAAGAGTTAAACCGTGATTTAGCACAGCCAATGAAAACATTTATTTCACAAGTTTAAACTTTCCCATGGGAATGCTGGAGCAGCCCTTCTGATCTCTCTGTGAGTATTCAAAGGAAACATCTTTACAATACAAATGCTTGGGAAAACACTCTGGAACATAGACATTGCTTCTCAAGATCACAGAAACACAACAAACTTACTGGTGTTTGTTTATAGTTAAAGGTTTTAAAAAATAGAAGAGCAGATTGGGGAGGTGTTGTTTTTATATTTGTTTGGGGGGGGGGTTTGTTGGTTGGTTGTGCTCTTCATGCAGAGAGTCTTATCTTTTTCCAAATGGGGGTAGGCACAAACAAATCTTTGTGCACCTGAAGTAAAATAAAGAGGTGATTTTGATGTTTGCAGTGGCAGTGGATGAAGCTGCTGCTGTCACAGCTGGACTCGGGCCAGTTGGATTAAATTCAACTCCCATGGCTCATATTTGAGTGGCTCCAAAGAGACAGTGGAGGAAACTTCCACCCACTTGGTGCTTAGGTGATATGTCAGTATTCAAGACATGACAAATCTGTAAGAATTCCACTCCTGCGTCTGTGCTGGACATGATTTTGTGCCTTTCCTTTGTAAAACCTTCCCCTCCAGGATGGATGGATGTTACTTGACAAAACCAGGTGTCATTCCTGTCACACTCTGGATGTGGCAGTAATTTTAGCAGCTCAGGCACTGCCGGGTCATATTTCTGCAGTGGCTCTGCTGTGTAGATTGTGGTCCCCTTCGCAAACATCTCAGCACCAACCTGTGCCCTGGACTGTGGGAAATGAGAGGGGAGCAAAGCTTTCCTGTGGCATTCCCAGCCACAGTGCTAGAACTGGCACAAGTACCAGTGCTGGTCATCTTCAGGACTTGCTGAAATACTGGCAGCAGCTCTCCTACCATAATCAGATGGATTTATGTAATTTTAAGGAGTTTGACAATCAGGCAGTGTTTGAAGTAGGTGTTTGTTGTGCAGGAAAGCAGATCAATAAGAGGTATTCCAAAGTATCCCCATCACTATCAAGTGAGGGAGCTCAGCCCCTGTGGCAGATGACTGGGTAATGTCTGCCAGAGGTGATGAAATGGCTACAGACTGTTTTGAGCATTTCTTTGAAATGTCCTGCTAGGGCTGAGTGCCTAAATCTTGGCCGCTGTGATACCTAAATTAATCACCTCCACCAGGTGATATGAATGTAGTCTGAAGTTTATATTTTGCAATTCAGTCTTGAACTATGGTTGCTGTATCGTGGTGTTTTGGCCGCTCCTTTAATTTTTTGGGGTGCTGAGATTCCTCAAGGGCCAGTAGTTCAGAGCCTTTTACAAGGGCTCTCAGGACTGTCCTGCTAAAAGTCCTGCCACATCCAGCAAACTGCATTCAGCACTGCTGAAGAAAGCAAGAGGAGTCTGGTGCTGTTTTCCTTCTCTCTGATCTCACTGAGGATTCTCTCTGAGTTCAGTGTCATGGCTTACTTTGGAAAAGGTTATGCTGAAGTCACATTGCACGTCCATCCTAGTGGCAATCTGGGAACATAACCTCATTAAACTGCTAGCCTTTTTCCTGCATATCATGTATGTGGTTTTGAGATTTAATCTCTGATGAGGGTAAGACAAAAATTTTGGGCAACCTCCAGTAGATCATAAAGGGTTTTTCTGCAAAAGAGTGTGATCTTAAAGTGTCAAATTTCAGCTATGGCACAAAGCAGTAATTAATGCAGTACCTTAACCACAGTTAAATACTGAGGTCTTGGCACAGGAGGAGTCCTTGATGCTGACTGCAGAAAGATGGTCAGTCATGCCTAGCCTGATGGAGCTGAATGGACTGATTTCCACTGCCAGGCTCATCCCAGAGTCCTCACACAATCACACATTGCAAGAAGAACACAC
Source organism: Corvus kubaryi (assembly GCF_017639235.1). Taxonomy (NCBI): domain Eukaryota; kingdom Metazoa; phylum Chordata; class Aves; order Passeriformes; family Corvidae; genus Corvus; species Corvus kubaryi. The sequence continues at coordinate 2,588,595 of NW_024582061.1, read as the reverse complement.
CTTCGGTGATGGGTTGGGTTTTCAGATGATGCAATCAAAATCTTCAGCATCGCTTTTGGGAGAATTTAGGGGCAGAGATGTAGACTTACAACTCTGAGAGTTGTGATGGAAATGTGCAAGATGTTTGTTGGACCTTCTGACAGGGACAAGAAGGTAAAAGCATGATCCCTGTGAGCACTGCAGGTGAGGAGACCACAACCTGGCCTGCTTTGGGTGCTCTTGGGCTGAGATTTGCTGTGGCTCCAGTGTTTCAAAGGCAATAATTCTTATATATAAATGTTATCTTGATTTTGTTACTGCTGCTTGGCTGCCTGATTTATAATTCTCTGGAAAACACCTGGTGATCAGAACTAAGTATAAAACTAAATTCCTAAGAAAGTTGCATATGCTGTAGGAGACAGCAAGATACCTTCATTCCCCAGAGAACTTATTGGATAGAATCAGAAAAAAAGCCAATGTTCTTTTCTTTTTTTGCTTCTAGGGCAATGAAGCATTCCTGAAGATAAACTCTGTTAGCCATTCATCAAAGCCAGTTATTGCTTAATTAAATTAACTGTCAGACCTTATATAATTTGGGGATTTTTTTAATACTGTGACAGAAGCCATTGTTTACTTAAACAAAAGGAAGCAAATTTGTCATAGACCAGCTAAAGGGCCCAAAATGTCTGACTCAAACAGCTGGCCACAGGAGTGTATTTTTCAGATTCCAGCTGCTCCCACTAATCTCTTGCCAGCACACCTACAACAGCCTGATCCTGGCTCGTACGAGTAGCTGTCCGTGTAAACTGATAAAAACATTACTGTGCCACTCTCTTCCAGTAATAGTTCTGTTGAAAAGTTCCAGCTGTTGGAGGCAAACGTGTTCTGATGAAGACAATGTGGTGTTTTTCTAGTTCCCCTCACTTAGCAGTTAAGGGGATGTTGCCTTTAGCAATATTTGCCTTTGTTCAAGGCCTCCTGACCTGAGGGATCTGTTCTATAGTGCACTCCTGACCTCTCATTACTGCATACACAAAACAAGACGTTGCTGGATTGATAGAAATACATCTGTTAAGTGAAAAAGCTAAATTACATCTATCTGAAGTCATATATCCTGAAAAAAGCAAACATTAATGGAAGGGACTGAAGATACACTAAAGTGAAGCTGACAGTGAGTCTGGCATCCCTTGCTCTGAAGCTTTAGTTTTGTGTTTATCCAGTGGCAGTTCCTCTTCTGAGGAGTGCAAAAGCCACGTTCCTGTGTCTGTCTGTACAGCTGATGTTCATAATAAACGGTTTTGTCAGTATTCAATTATTGTGGAAACTCCCATTTCTTACTGTTCATACCCCTCAAGCACTCACATGTTTATAGAGGTCTGGGTATGACCTCAGTGGACTCCTGTGTCAAACAATGTTATGTTTTGAGTAACTTTTTTCCTGAGCTAATTTCACAGAATTGTTGCATTAAAAGTAGTCTTTTGAGAAACTGGATTTAAGGGGAATGAGCTTTCAGTCTGGGTAGTGCCTGTATCCAGTGATACCAGGTTGCTCATGGTTTGCAGCATCTGGGTTCATGACCAGC
>NW_024582061.1:2582216-2587024 GCF_017639235.1 Corvus kubaryi | reverse complement strand
GTGTGTGTGTGTGTGTGAATGGAGGGTAGTTGTGTATCAACACCTGTGATAAAGTGTGTGAAAGTTACCTTGGCACACACAGTCCATCATCTGTGTCAGGTCGCCAGGGCTGGATTAAGGGAATTCTCCCACTAGGTTCAGTATCAGCAAGTTATTCTTGCAACTCAGCTGAGAAGAATCAGTCCAAAGTGACCTCTCTCTTGCAGGAACTGGTGAACCCTATCTAGCCATGAGGCTGGTGTGGTTAGATGTTGTTCTCACGGAGGGGATTTATCTGAGCTCAAAAAAGCCAAAGTGAAGGCAAAGCAATCAGAGCATAGAAGGCTTGATCCCATCTCTTCCAAGGGTTAGGTGAGATGCAAACACCAAGTTCATCACACCCATCTAAAATGCTGAGTTATCGCACCCATCTAGTGAAAGGCATAAGGTCACTTCTTTCTCAGTGCTCCTTTGGTGTCATCTGAATACTCAGTGCTGCTTTTCCTTCTTATTGTTCCTCTCTGCCCAGTATTGTTTAGAGATTTAAAAATTAAATTAATCAGCATCTTGGAGCGTAAGTTCCAAGGTGGCTTTATTGTGAAATTGCAGCGTGACTCACAGAGGCTGCAGATCCACCTTTGAGGCCAGCCTGGCTCTATTTTTGCCTGTTGTTTGTCTCCACGCTGGTTCTGCAGCAGGACTTGTAGCCACACAGTGCAATGAGCTGAGAAATGGCAGTGCGTCATCCCGGGTGTGGCTGAGGAGCGATGTCACAGAGAGAGATGGCAAGATTACAGGGAGGATCTGAGCAGGATCCGGAGGAGGGTGAGGAACAAAATGCCCTGCAACAATAGAAATATCCATTTATGTGTGTGACTCAGGAGACAGTTCTGCAAAGTCTCATTCACCTACTGGGGGGAACAAATTCCAAACGTCAGAAAGCACTGGCTGCAGACACAAAGACAGACAGGTGCGTGTGCAAAGAGCTGGAATGGGACAAGCTCTCACAAGGGTCCAGCTCAGCCAGTGGCCAAGTGCTGCTGCTGTGGAATGGCAGCTAGGAAGTTACCCTAGTGTCCACTCAAAGAGTGGCACCACTTGAATTTCTTGAGCCAGAAACAAGTACTTCTGGGAGCAGCAGAAATTATGCTGCCTGGTTTCCTGTGACTCTCTATTTTGTGGTTGATTATCCGAGGCTAATAAGGGGCAAGAGCTGAATAAAGCTTTTCCTGTGGTCAGGGCATCCTGTGTGGATTCTCCAGGGTCTAATAATACAGTTCACCTTCCTCTTCTGCCTTTCCTTCAAAGAGGCTCTAATTTGGATGTCTGTCTTCTGCACAAGTGCCAAACTTCCAGAAATCTGTATGAACTTTATATCTGTAAGGACTCTCTGGCAAACATGCCTGAAGTTGGCCAGCTTCATCCAAAGCTGCCGTGGCAATATACACACAGATACATCTTCAGCCAAACCTCATTTGTTTAGGAAGAGAGGATTCATATTCAAAAAATAAATCACACCTTCCCCAAAGCAGTAGCACATGATCTGTGTGCTGACCAGGCCTGCTTTAGAAAGCCAGGGCTCAACTTGTGATAGTTGCTTAGCAGTTAAGCAAACAGCATCTTACACCAGAAACAGCAACCACAGACACAGGTCTTACTGGGGAGCTTCATCAGTGCAACTGTGGCATGGGAAATACAAAAATAAAATGCTCACCGAGAGGGTACCAGCAGGAAATACCCCAGGAGCACAGGGCACAGGGATAGACCTCTGTGCTACCATTGAAACAGGAAAGGTACATGGAAACCAAAATAAATGAAGCTATACTTAAAATAAAGATTACTATACTCTAGGCTGACAGAGGTTGTAACACCTGACCTAAGGATGGGTGGGGATGTTTGGGATAAAGGAAGGGAGGCCTGGAAAATTGTGGCATTATCTAGATAAGTTTCATGGAATGAAAATAAACAGCTGGTATCTGCTAAGGGGTACACGGAAAAAGTCAAACAAGACAGTCTGGTGGTTCATATATTTTTTTGGTGTTCATGAAGAATTGGGTCTGCCAGAACAACTGCCATGGCAACGGAGCTTATCTAGGTTCTACTCATGTACCTGTTTACCAGACCTTTGAAGTTACTGGCAAGAGCTCCCCTGGTCTGGAGCTGGTGCTTCTGTGCTGTTTGCACCCTCAGCAGAGCCCAGCAAGGGGTGCACAGCTCAGTGCTGGGCCAGGGAGTGCTGGCAGTTGGCTACAGGACACTGATGTCCCCCAGTGAGGTGTTTCCCTGTGTCTGGCCACATGGCTATTTTCCTACAGCATCGTTGTAGAGTTGAGGCCAATTCCAAATCTGTTACAACTCATCCCAAAACCAGACAGTTAATGGGATCCTGTTCATCAAAGCCTTCCTGTTGTTTAAGAGACACGACCTGCTAGTTCTCTGCTAATATGAATGCCAAAGTGTTTTCAAGAAGGATATCATGATAGATGGCAATTATTGCTCCTCAGAGACTTGAAAAATGGTGGTGTAGATATATTTCTGGGCATATGTGTGTATGAGTATTTAGGAGACTCCAAAAGCTTATCCTAAAGGTATAACCCTGCAAACTGTTGACCATTCTGGCTCTACTCCAGCAAAGCACTTAAATATTTGGTGGACTCAGGAAGATTCTTCACATGCTTCAAGTTAACACATCCATAAGCACTTCATTGGAGCGGGCTCAGAGGCTGCACTAGAGCCACACCTTGCACAAGAGAAATCTCCCCAAGCCAGTCCCAGTCTCTGTGGCTGGTGTGGCCAGTGGCTTCCTCACAGCTACCAACAAGCTATGTCAACATTGACATTGCCTGGCCTTGCTGAAGGGAAAAAAGTTTCAGTGGATTCAGCATTTCACCTCAGTGAAATATCTCCAGCAATACAAGCAAGGTGAGAGGGAGGCAGTTTTGCATGCAGTGCTGTAGAGAAAAGATTTTCCTTCCCAGAATCAGCAGTCTCTGGGCAGCAATAAATCCACATGCTAAAAAATAAAGCAATTCCTAAAATAAACAATTCAGGCTTCGAACTGTACAATAGGCAATTAGTTTGAATAATTGGGTGTAACTGTAGGCAGAGAGAAGCTACAAGACCAGATGTGCATATAAAGCTAAACATGGGCTTTACAGAATCTAATCAAATCAGTCCACCATCTGGAATGAGAAGAAACATCATGTGACAGACCTGGTCAACATGTGAAAATGGCACAAATTTCAGGATAACCAGCTTAAGCTAAATCAGTATGTCACGTGAGTCAGAAGTGGAAGTATCCATAAAATGGATCACACCAGTTCAACTAAATCACATCTGATTTTACTACATTAATACCATTTTCTCCTACAAACTGACCTTAGGTGACCTATCACAAATAACAAGCTGGGAGTATCAGAAACAAGTACACGCCGGTAGAAATAGCTCATGGCAGACTAAGGTTCATATGCACACTTCTATCCATACGAAATAAATCCTACCTATCAAATGACTCTTTTCCAAGCAGTTGGTGTTAAAACCCTCCAGGCAGGTGTGTTTAAGTCAGAGCTGCAGAGAGTGGATCCTGATTCATTGGAGCTACCTCGGGAGCAGGAGCTGCAGCAAGGGCTGGAAACAGAGGAGGTGGCAAAGCCAAGAGCACAGAGTTGGGCCACTGCTAGAGAAGGGGTGTTCAGTGGGCTGAGCTCAGGCTTCCGGTGGTTTGGAAACCCTAGGCTGGGACATAATGTTTACATGGCCCCAGATGGGCTTGATTTTGCAGTGTCAGCTGGAAAATACCACACCACCAGGCAAAGCCCTGGGGATGCCCTTGCTGAGCTCCACTGGGTTCTGGTGGCTCTGGGTTGTCCGTGCTTAGGTTTGCAGTTTGCTGTGGGATGAGGGCTGCATGGCAAGGAGGGGAGGTCTGGATATCTTATCTCCCAGGACAAAGCCCCCCTCGTGCAGCAGCTCTGTCAGCAGGGGATGGGGCTCAGCCACACAGGGTCTCTTCCATCCTCCACCCCTGCCAGGACACCTTGGGCTGTCCTGTGGGCTCACAGCTTTCTGCACTGCAGTGAGGCAAACAGGAAGCCAAAGTCAATCTAGCTCAACCAAAAGCAGAACTTGCTCCATGACATTTTGATTGGTGGCACAACTTGGGCTGCCCCTTCTCCCTCCTCCATTTCGTGCTGCATCCCTGGGACCAGCAGCCCAGAGGTGCTGCAGACAACTGCACCAAGGCTGCCCTGCTCAGCCGTGTCCAGCAGCCCGGGTAGGACTGCTCCAGGGAGGGACAGAGCAGAGCCTCCAGGAGGTGACAGCAATTCTATGAAATGAATGGGGTTAAGTTTTGATACAAAGCTTCACTGACTTGGCAACATGTGAGTGTGTTTGTGGGTTTACAGATTTACTCCAGTGCTCCAGCAGACCATCCTCCCCTTCTGCTGCTTCTCTGGAAACAGTTCAAGTCAGTGTGTTGTGCACATAATTGGTACTGGCTTTCCCAGCCTCCAGAAATCATATTAAAAAGATAGACAAAACCTAGGGGGAGGGATTTTTCTGGCCTAACGTGACAGGAGCTGGGGAGACCATGTGGCTAGTCCAACTGAGTTTTCCACACATGCATTTTTTTCATGGTCTGTGTGTGCAAAATATGTCAGGAAAAAAAAGCTCTCAGGGCAGTTAGGAATCTGTCCAGCATGTGGCAAATCCCCAGTATGACCCAGCCCTCCTCCTCCATCCTGCTGCCATTCCAGGGGTCTTTCTCCACAAGGCATTTCTGCAGCAGGAGTCAACTGAGGTAAAAAGAGGTATTTAAGCAACACCAG